>NC_141331.1:3972500-4195000 GCF_037954235.1 Aulostomus chinensis | reverse complement strand
CGTCCACAATCAGCTTCGTAGACTAGAAAAGGTTTCGCACTCTCAGGATCAACGTTTGTTTGAGTGTTGAAGAGAACTTGAGGCTTGAAACGCCATCAAAACACTCGGATGAATGTGTGTCAAGATGCTCCGGTACCTGCTGATGCAGAATAGCAGGTGAAGTGATTTGACCTTCAAATCCTAAATCACGCCAAACCTTAACGTCAGTAGTCATCGTTTTATCTGAAGGAACCATTTTGTGGTTTGGTTTCTAGAGCGAGAAAAACAACATCTCTGTCTGTTTCATTGCACACTTTACTTCCAGTAAATTGTGAAATCGTGACTCAGATGGGGACCTTGCACGTCACTGGCGATCATAATCTCGCGTTCAATGCAGGATCTGACAAATATCGAAATAGATTGCTTCACTTCAAAAGGAATTGAAGTAAAAAAACAAGTTCTTTCCTGCTGACATGAATTCATTGGAGCTCCTTCTTAGATGCTTAGTGCACAGCCACAAGCTTTCATTTATATAAAAATAACAAACCCAGCAATTACCAGTCGCAGGCAGTGTTTCTAATAAGAGCCTGTGTTTAGCAGAGGCCTCGACAGTGAATGAAACAACAGGCAATATCAGCAAGAGGAACATATTGGCCAATAAAACCATAGGCACCTCCACTCATGGAGCCGTTCTTCAGCAACTGGCCCATTCATTCATATCTGCGTGTACGCTGCAGGGCTGATGACAAGGTGTTTCTGAAATCGCATTAGGGGCCCTTTCATAAAGCTTTAATTGGGGAGTGTGTAGCAGCTTGAAGCGTTTAGGCTTTGTTTAATACGATGCAGACGCACTGCTCGCTGCTTTGTCTCCTGTGTGGAAAGGGGCCCGGGATGCCAGAGACCCCCACTGTCAGAGTTTGCTTTGATATTTGGAGGTGAAGGGGGAAACAGGGCAGAATAGCCCCATCTCCTACACACACACACACATAAACACACACCAATCCTGCATGTTCTATACCTGCCCTGCAGCTTTAAAGCATCATGGCCATCAGACGCACTGGCTGAGCTTTGAAGTGCAGCTCTGCGTGGTTTTACGCCGGATGAGAGGTGCGTGAAGACAAGTCATGATGGTCTTGTGTCTATTCAAGGTTCATACTGAATGTGTTAGGAAAGACTAGCAGTGTAAATCAAGTCACTCTCCTTTACACACACACACACACACACACACGTTAAATCAACTTTGCGGTATTTACGTAGATTTACATTCAGTTCCTGGAGGTTAGGGCCTGCTCAGTCTGGGCGATCTGCACAGTGCCGCTGCAGGTTTTTCTGCAAAGTCCACGTCACAAGGCAACCAACTCAGCCTTTGTGCCCAAATGAGCCGGTTCATCTGACGGGTGTGGTGACTCTGTACCTGCTCTCTTGGTCCCGGCACGGTTGGAGGAGCAGGGCTTCAGCACGGTGCGGTTCCGTTGGTACAACTGGAACCAAGCGCTGTTGTTGAAATGGTCCCTGAATCTCTCCCCCTTGCCCGCATCAGACCTGCGACTGTCAATAAGTGTCAAAAAAGTGTCTAATTAAGCCCACATGTGCCTGCTGTCCTGCAATTCGAAGGCTAAACTACGATCTCTGAGCGTTGTCCCAGACTGTGACGGAACACGGCCTCTGTTATTTTAGTCTGTACTGGTTCCTGCGTCAACAACATAAATAAATGAATTACTGATTACTAGTTGAGGTAGGGGTCGACGTGTTAGTTCAGTGACGCGAGAGCTCTTTCCGCACAAAAAAAACAAACTCACGCTCAACTCAAACGCGCTTCATTGACTTGACAGTTACAAAAAACAGTCGCTCGAGCAATTATGTTGGCTATAACTCAATTATATTCATTATGCAGGTACCACTTCCAGAATCTGAACTCTCCCTGGGCCAAGTAGTGCGAACGGAAGGGGGGGGGGGGGGGGGGGGTCTTGTTGATAGGGTCAAAGTAAATTTGCTGAACAAATGACAGAGAGTCTGCGCACTCGGGTGCTGACGGCGCAGCCTCCTGCACAAATAACGCAGCGTAATTAGTGCTGCACTTGTGACCCTGGTGCCAAGGTTAGCATTACGGCCGGCTCACATTCACGGGTCGATGTGTCGGCCAGGTGGCCCGACCAGGCTGGGCTCCTGCGAGGTTAGGCTGAGCTTGGGGGAAGCTGTGCTGGGGGCGCTGGGCAAACAGTGGTGTTGTTGACTCTGCTGATTGGCCTCGGACAGGCAGGGTGAAGATCAGCGGATGTCAACAAAGGGGTGGCGTTTGCAGTCCACCGTCACTCTCTCAACCTCACCTGTGTCACCAACAACATCCTCACGTCTTCCCTGCTAGAAGTGTTTTCTTCTTCTAAAAAAAAAAAAAAAAAAAAAGCAATGCAAATGAGCCATGTTTGAGTCGCGTTTATGCCCTTTTCTTTTTCTCAAATCAGATTTTCCAGGTGTGAGGTGGGCCTCCCCCAGGGTCTCCACGTGGTCTCAAGACGGACTCGGGGAACGCAGGTAAAAGAACATTCATGTAGAAGAGCCTGAATCGGTGATTCAAATATGTCTGAGAGATGCAGTGGTTTGGGTTGAATTTGACTGATTTTCCTACTTTCCAAGAGACTAAAACTACTGAATAAGTCAGGACAGACTCTTTGTGTGTTTGATGTTTTCTGCTGTTCCGTAAAACAGGAATATCAGGCTGGATTCACATTCACAAAACTTTGTCGTAACAGAAAATTGTCGTGGCTCAAAACCCCCTCTATACTAACAACTGGTTGATATTCCTCAAATCATTACAATAATAATGATAATGATTAGTCTGAACAGTAATTGGTGTGAAGAGAATTAAATGAAAGCTGATAATAAACGATTCTGTGCAAAGTGACAAAGTTTATGCGTAGGAGTTGTTTCTGGTGGGTTAATTAAAATGTGACACTTCCTGGGAACGTTTCTACAGCTTTGGCGAATGTTAACTACAATCTTGAATCATGTCAGGAAGAAAATATTTCAATCAGAAGTTCACAAAAAAAATTTTTTGAAATTGTTGAAAGCTTTAACCCAGCAGTTTGTTTGTTCATCTTCGTGAGCGAGGGTTGTGCGCATGTTCCCCGCCAGCCGGGTTCTGAAGACTGAGCAGTTTCTGTCTGATCTACAGGACGACTCTGACTGATTGTTACGCTCAGACGAGTGGAATCGTTCATTTATGTGCGATACAACTTCAACAATATTGCTACAAAACGGTGGAGCGGCCCTCTCAGCTCCGACACCTTCACGGAGGCTAAAGAGCTGACAGCGTTAACTTCCCCGGGTGTGGAGTGTTTGCCCTGGTCACCAGGAGGGCTGCGGTTCTAATCCCAGGAGAGAATTATTCAGCGTTCTAGTGCTCATCTGAGACAACTTCAAATGCGGGCCCCCCACGGCTCAGGGCCCTTGAGGTGCTGGCCCCTGGGACACATTTTAAAGACGACACCACATTTTTCCCTCCACACAGTCTGATGTGAGTTATTAGCTCGGAGGCTAAAAGCTTGGTCCTTGTGAAGAGGAGTCGTAATGAGAAAAGCAGGTGAGCTGTTTTAACTGGAGTTTCACAGCTATTAAAGTGCCAACACACGGGGTTACCATGGCGATGAGAGCTGGGTGCAACTCTTCTGGGGAGTCAGCATTTTTGTTGTTTTTGGGGGGGGGGGGGGTTTGGAAAGAAGCAGATGTGTGTTTAGCTCTAGTGTGCTTCTCGCTGATTTATATGAAGAAATTCAGTTCAGAAATCCTCAAGTCTGGTGTAACTGACGTGTGTTACGCCGCGGCGCAAAACACTCAAATATCTCAGTTTGTTTTAACCACCGACTTCAATTTGGGCTTTTAATTGAAAACCCACCAAAAAATAGGGGGTTCAGGATTTCAACAACGTTAGTCAAAACCAGGTTTTAGGACTTTTTCTTCACCGCTGTGTTTGACAACACATGGACGGCATTTAGAAGAGAAACCCGCACAACCCGCTGTGTTCTACTCCACTACACACCAGAGGGTGTTTTCAGAGGACGCCTCGAAATGATGACAACACCTTGATAAGAGGTCGTGATGCTGCAGAAAATCAACAACACTTCCATCGAGCTCATTTCCTCCAGACTAAAAGGGCCGGATTCGATTACGTCAGGAGATGAAAACGTGGTTACAAAACCGCAAAAAAAAAAAAAAAGAAAAGAAAATCAATAGATGGAATTTTTGAAAAAACAAGATTGCGCAGATGGGTTTGTTACTTGTGAGTGCCGTTTGGAAACAGTCGGGCTGTTGAGAACTGTAATCGCTGCTTTGACGGTGAGAGATAATGGATGAAGATGTTTTTGTGCCTCCACGTACGACAGAGGTGGTTTTGGCTCGTTCGCCTCGAGGGATTTTTTTTTTTCTTTTTTCCAAATTTGGCTCAAATATCCACTGGGACTCAAGGATGAACTGAAAAGACTCAGATGGTGAAATGTCCCTCCCACCTCACGTAGAGGCTTTTTGTCTGGATTGCTCGGGGGGGATTTTGTCCGAACTTTACCACAAACATCCGCTGGGATCCATGGATGAAACTCTGGTGGTCAAAGGAAGAGGTCACCATCACCCCACATGCACTCACGACTTGTCCAGTTTGCATTGACGAGATATCTCCTGATGAATTGTTTTTCCTTTCTGAATTTGGCTCAAACGTCCACTGGGATTCCAGGACAAACTGTGAAAATTCCGAGGTCAAATGTTGATGTCCGAGTCGCCTCAGGTGTGCTAAGTCTGTCCCGCTCCTTTTTATCCTGATGTCTGGAGAACACCTTCAGGGAATCTGCTCAAATTTGCCACAGACATCAGCTGGGACGAGGATGGGGTGAAAAGACTTTGGTGGTCAAAGGTCACCGCCATCTCACGTGAATGCTATTTATCTGATGCCCTCAGGTGGATCCTCCAAATTTTCGCCACGAGTCGTCGTGAACAACACGAGTCTTGAGCTCCGGTGTTTGGATCTTTCAGGGCCACGGTGGGCGGACGCTGGCGCCCAAGTGTCACATTCTTCCTCTGGGTAGATGACACAAGCAGCGTTAACCTGTATCGTTAAAAGCCGACCTCGGGGGGTACGTCAGGCGGCGAAGCGTTGATCAAGTGATATTCATGAGTCGTCTGATATTTTTATCTCAAATCTAGCGCGACCTACACTGAGGGCCTTTTATAAAGCCACAAAGCAGGTGATAGTAAAGGAAATCACAAGCTTTTAGGAAGAGCTTTCTGTTAAAACCTTACGTGCCTCTGAAGTGAGAGTATCCAACCACAGCAGCAACAACAACAACAACACAATCTTAGTCGCTCCGCTTTGATTTCAATTGACTGATTTGTGACCTTTTGACAGAACCGTTTCAGATATTTTCCATCCAGGCTCATGAATTGTTCCAGCAGGATGTGATGCACTAATTATATTTACAAGTGCACGGCCCAGACGCCAGAGTTACACTAACATGATAAACACACCTGCAGGCCGATGGCAGAGCAGCCTCGCAGTGTTTGTGAGTGCAAGTCTGCCGGATGTTAAATCAATAAACGACCTCGATGCAAAAAGCGAGGCCTGATGCACTCCGCAGACTGGAAGGATCTTACTCATTCTGGCCCCCAAAACTTTCCCCTCGGTTGAATCATATCTCACCCGAATGGTATTCAGAGCTGCTTTTGATTGGTCGGGTTCCCACATTGATGGCTAGAAAGAGTCCAGTGTCAAGTGACAAGGAATTATCTGCCTCCCAAATACAGACGGTAGGTTGTTGCTTGGTGGGTTGATTCTGTTTGATCGAGATGTTTAGAAAACTCAATATTCTTGTCAGTTATTGACTCGGTTACGTCGGCTGAGGGGGTTACGTTTCACCTGCGTCTGTTGCTTTGCCTGTTGGCAAATTTGTGCAAAAACTCACGGACTGATTTCAATTTTGGTGTTGTCCTGTGTCCAGAAAAAGTGACATGGATGTTTGTAGAGTTATGGTGAGGTGAAGGCGCTTGATGGAAGGAGTAAATGAGTTCTAGTTGGAGACGTCTTTTTCGGCGCGCACCATATATTCTGTTTTTACCTTACAGGAGTACTAGAAGTATTACCAGCTTGTATCAGCGTTTGTGTATTGTTACCTCCACCGAGGGGTTAGGCCGGTGGTGTTCGTTTCCCTCTGAAAGCTGGCCTTGGCGGAGCTGTGCATCTCTGAGTGCTTTCTAGTTGCATGTTTGTTTACCTTCGCTCAGCCTGTTGTCCTTGTTTTAACTGCATATCGGTTCTGTTAAGTACTTCAAGAGCAGTGGAAAAACCCGAGTCAGATTCCACGTATGTGTACTCAGTCGAGGCCAATAAAGCTGATTCTGATTAGATCCAAAATGTTCTTTTTGGAAACAGTCGTTCTCAAAGGCTAAATTGCATTTTGTGTACTTAGATTTGACATATTTCATATCTCACTCATGCAGATGGGAGTAGATGAATCACTGCAGGCTCGTCACGTTTTTGTACAGCTGCTGATAAAACACGATCGAGCTCCTGAAGCTGTGGATTCCTCCACAAAAGCCCACAGGCCAATGTGACGCGCCAATGACGAGGCCGAGACCCGGGAGGTGATCTTGCTTTAAGCTGACAGAAAAAAAGTAAATGACAAAATCCTCTGGTGAGATAGAAATGATTTCATCTCCGAGTGTGACAGGGAAGGTGGGAGACGCAGCAGCGGCCTCACGGAAGTGAGTGTAGGTGTGCAGGAACTGGATCACAGCTGTCCCACATGTTGACTTGGCTTGTAACTTTTTCACAGGTTTTTTGTAATTATGATACTACAGATCGATATTTACTTCAGTGTCCTAGTGCTGCTGCACCAGCAGGGGGAGGGGGGGGGGGCATGAGAGCCATTAGAGAAGGAGAAAAGCTGTCAATCAATAATATTTCTCGTATAAACATACAGATTTATACATACTAGCACAGTCATAGAGCACCACCCTGTGTGAGGACTTCCTCCCTCACTTCACCGCTGTCTGAGCTCCGTATGCTGATGTTGTTCTCATGTTCTCAAATGTTCACGTGGCCCAGTTCTGGTCTTGCTTTTGCTTTTGCCCCGTTGGTTCCACAGCGGCCCTTCATTGTGTGGAGTTCTGTCACCGTTTGGCAATTGTGACTTTTTGTTTCGATTCAGTCTTGAATTTCCGTTCGTCTCACTTGTCTGTCGGTTTCTGCTTTTGCTTTATCCGTCAAAAGTCCTTTATAATTAATTTTCACCCCATTGTTGAGTGATAAGTTTATTAATCCACCATCTTCCAAACCTGGACCCCCCAGGAAATCAGCTTATTTAATTCAGCTTCATACCATCAAGCTGAGTAACTAACCGCCGTTGATCTTAATGTGGAGCTGGTTTATTGATAGCGACTTCAGGGAAAGAGGTTAAGGGGAGAGGGAAAGTCTCTCCAGAATAACCCGCTCTTAATTTACTGTGACCAAAAGTCCCAAAGCAGAAATTCATCAGCTCTGCATCACTCGTGAGCTACGTCTCAGCGCAGCTTTCATTACCGGCCTGCTTCTTAATTGTTTCCTAAGGGCTCCATTAGTGGCACTAAAATTACACGTGCAGAAGAAGAATGGGCACGCTGTTGACTCCCCTCGCCTGTTATACACATCCAACTGGTGCACCTGCAGCTGCGTGTGTGGAGGAACGGTGCCGTTAAATATACCAGCGGAGCCGTGCCATGCCACTCTGTGTTGACGCTGCCCATCACTGCGAGTGGCAGATGAGGAGTTTTCTTGAGTTGGGTGTTACACTACTACCTCATCATCCGTTTCCTAGCAACGAGGGGACCCCATCACACTCTGTGGGCTGATGTGCTTCTTCTGCTTTAATGCTTTGATGTGCTCCTCCCAGTGGGTCGACCAGATCCGTCTCACGGACGGGTCCGGGACACCCACAGAACCTGGCGAGGAGTTACTGTGAAGACTGTGAGTTTTTGTTTTGCGGTGTTACCATGGCGATGCGACCAATTTTGATATTTGCCAGCTGAACAAGAAACTTGTGACGTTCTATCCTGACGGTCAGATTCTTTTCTAAACTTCCCGCAGCTGATGAGGGTCCTGGCCCGAAGACCTCTACAACCTGCATTTAAGTGGCAGCGCCACCTTGTGGTCGCAGGAAGTGCACCTGGTGGTACAAAGGTTTGACCTGCATCATATTACGCTGTGCTGTCCTCAGCATCATAATACATGGTGAGTGTCCTGGAGGATGCAGGAAGCATTCGTCTGCTCCTTCATGCAGAATCCAGATAAATCAGGTTTCTCCCTCTCTCTCTCTCTCTCGATGGAGGAGACACACACGCCTCCGCCTGGTGTGGACTTTACCGAGTGCCCTCTTGTCTAGTCTAGTTTTCGTCCTATTTCGTCGTCGTCATCCTGGTTCTGTTCTGTCGAGTTTTCGTTGACAGAAGCCTAGCGGTGCTGAGTAAGCATGAACTAAGCATAGCTGGCCATTCCTTCATGGGATTTTATGACCTCAAATATCATAAAACATGTACAAATATTCACAGTAGACATTTGTTAGGCTTATGACTGTAGCATCATCACACACAACAGCATTCAGCTACGTTATTTATTGTTCTCACTGATTGGAAAGTGTCACAATCAAAGGAAAATAGAGATGTCATTGTTCCGGAAATTAACCTTTTGGATCCCTTTGAGGAGAATCACACGCGTTTCCACACGAAGACACAATACACACGTTTATCATTTTATAGTAAAAAATAAATTATCGCAGTATCCTGAAGCACGTGCCCAGGACTCCAGCACTCCTTATTTGTCATAAATAAGCAATAATTAAGAATAAATAAGTAACACAACAAATGAAGAGACGTTCCAAACGAGCCACCCCGCCATCTTCGTGGCACGCACCTGACATGTTCAAGCGCTTCGCTGGGATCTGTTTCTCACGCCTGTCGTCTCATTTACATCATCAAGGCTCTTTTTTTATTTTTATTTTTTAAAAATATTTTAACGCGTCAACTTGCGGGCTAATGAGCGAGAGTCCCAGAAAACACTTCAACACTGCACACAGGAGCTCCTGGACGGCCATTCATGCCGGCGTGCCCCCTTCTCTCCCTGTGACAAGTGCCATCCATTTGGGTAAACAATGCCAGCCCTCTCCCCTTCCCTCCCCAGCCCCCCCCCCCCCCCCCCCCCCATGTAGAAACAATGACTCTCAATTACCGGTCAACAATAAATTAGAATATTAAGCGCCATGTGGGATGAAGTAGCGGATGAGGTTGGGAAAGCCTGAGGTGTGCGACCCGGTGAGAAGTCTGCAGATGTCGGCGGGTCGGCCGGCAGACGGGAGGTCTTTGACGTCGGCGCGGGGGTCCATCGAGCTCCCGGCTTAATCCCACTTTATCCAGGAGAGCCGGGCTGTCAGATCTGTGCGGGGCGGAGACAAAAGCAGCACAAACACATACGTTTTGATACATTTTAATGACTGTTTAACAAGGCCTATGTGAGCCCAAGAATGGAGGCACACTTACTCCTGAATGGCCCCATAAAGACGCTTCAGACCAGAGCCCCACAAAATGACTTAAGTAGGTGGAGGCAGGAAACAAGTGCGTGTTGTGTTTGAGTCAATACGAGGCTCACTGAGACGAGTAAATACCCGAGAGAAGCACAGCTGGGAATCAGCAGCGCAGCAAGCGATGACAATCAAACCTGATCAACAGCGTTTGAATTCAAACCCTCTTTGTCGGCGTGAGGCGGCAGGCCGAGACGCCGAAGCTGCTTCAAACTCCGAGTCAGCAGGAAACGAGGGCAGAGGCTTCTTCTGCATCTACGAGTGAACCTGAACGCTTCCCAGCAGTTTGCTGTGTGTTTCAGTAACATTAGCAGAAGCCACTCAATAATCAGCCCCAGTAGTGATCATCCCGCTCATAGCACAGCAGATGACCTACGTTTAGTTGACGCTCGGGCGTGGACGCGCTGGCGGTGACCCAGTCACTCTGAAGGAAGAGGTCACCAGTCCAACCTGCTCCTCTCTGACTGGGAGCAGCCCAGGTCCTGGTTTAACATCGTCATCCTCTTTTATTTGATTCTTTCTTTTCTTTTTTCTTTTTTAGCACGTTTTAACATGACAATCATAAACTTTCATACTAATTCCTGTCTTGATTTGGCACAAAAGAAACCTCCATCTTTCAAGATTTTTTTTTTACGTCATCAGTTGATCAACAACTGCATGGTTGCTGTTGGTGTGAGTTGGTTTCCTCAGCCTGGGGTCGTGATGGAGGCAGCTGAGCTCACCGCTGGTGTTCCAGATGGCGTTGGTCTGGTTCTTGTACCCGTTCTTCATGCACTCGTCCACGTAGGATTTGGGGTCGCAGCCAGACATCAGGATCTCCCTCAGGAGGGCGATGTAGGCGATGGCCAGCCTCAGGGTGTCTATCTTCGACAGCCGCTTCTCGTAGGGAAACGTCGGGACGTGACACCGCAGCTCTTCGAAGGCGGAGTTGATGCTCAGCATCCTCTTCCTCTCCCGGATGTTGGCGGCGTGCCGCTGCACCTTGTAGGGCTGATGGGACACCAGCCGTCGCGCCCGGCGCTTGTGGATCTCCAGGGGGTCTTCCACCGAGGAGTGTTCCGCCGCCTCAGCGCAGATGCCGGCCCCCGGGGACTGCACGTCAAGGTCGGTGAAGGTCAGCTGTGCGTCCGGGAACATGGACTGACACCCGAAGGACGACCAAGGGGACAGCTGGCCGGTGGCTGCGGTGCAGTCCAGCAGGAAGGTGTCCAACTGGGTCTGAAACTGCATGTTCTGGTCCATCTGTCCCCAGAAGGCAAAATCCGTGGAGCCATCCTGGTCAAAGTCAAACAGCCCGTCCTCCATATTGGCAGTAAAGTCAGTCTTTTCTAGACCTGCCCGCACGCGTGGACCCGGACCCGTGCGGAGCTCAGCCTCGGGGGCTCATCTCCCGGGTTAAATAGTTCCAGGGCCTCCATGTCCCCCTGCGGGTCGTTCCGGCCTATTCTACAGGCTGAAAGGGGGCTCTTGAGAACTCTTTACTCCTCCTCGTAGATCGCTCAGTGCTTTTAAAAACGAATCACAAAAGGATCAGTTGATCTCCAAATAACAAAAAAAAAAAAAAAGTAGGGAAAAACACGTGTCCAATTATAAGCGCCCCCCTGAGTAGTCCCGCTAATATTGACAGAAAACACTTGGCGGTCAGTGGAGGACTTGTGCCGCTCATTATGGCGCAGCAGGCCGCGCAAACCCGGTGGCCCCTGAATGGGACGGTTTCATGTCTGAAAGCTCAGCTGACAACAGCGTGTCAGAAACACATGAAGCTCTTTATTGGTAGCAAAGGGTAAAAAAAACAAAAAAAAACGAGGTTTTCAAAGAAAGGGGGAGATTTTGTTTTATTTTTTTGTTTTTATTTTCTAGATGTAAAATACCCTGACGTCATCAGCAAAGTCAGGGCCACATCACGGGGATCTGGCGTAAACCCTCATTAACGGTTCCATCAATGGTTCGCGCTGTAGTCCGGGTTCATCCAATCAGCGACCTGCTTCTGTGGACGCTGAGGATTTAATTCAAGAAGGCTGCATGTGGTCTTGATTTAAAAAAAAAAAAAAAAAGTCCTTCAGGATGCTAATTGTGTGTGTGTGTGTGTGTGTGTGTGTGTGTGTGTGTGTGTGTGTGTGTGTGTGTGTGTGTGTGTTTGCTGCAGTAAACATTCTTGACCAAGCAGCTGATTTCTTCCAGAAGACTAAAAACAAAGACAGGTGAAGCCGCAGGAGGTTCCTCGGCTCACACAACCGGAGTTTTCCTGTCACGGCTGTTCCTGCTCTTTCTACCTGCGATTATGATAAAGATTATCACTGTAAATCTAAGTCACAGTTATGAGATGAAATTTTTTTGTGTCAAAAAAGGAGGCCAAATTATGAGAGCAGTGTCATGATTACGAGTTAAAAGTATGAGTTGACAGTAACGGTTGATTAGAAATAACGACAATGTGAGAAAGTCCTTATGATGAGACTCAATTCACTTTCAAATGTCGTATCTCGTCATGTGAATCCAATCGATTTTACTCTGTACCTCACAATTATATAGTCGGCCTCACAACGACGAGCTTTTCTTTTTTATTACCTTGTAGGCCTCGCTTATGAGTCTACCTTTTTGCAACTATTTCTTTTAAATCATTACAGCTTTTTTGTGGTTCTTATCTCTAATGCATAACTGGCCGTTGGAGTATTTTTTTTTTTTAATCATCAGACTCCTTTCACACGTTTTCTAGCTCTTGTTTGCTCTGGCAGGTGCGATGCTCCTCAGATAGACAAGAGTTTGAAATCATTTGTTGCTTCTAAAGTGTTGCAGATGTGACTTCTGGGCCTGTTGGACCAAATATCCAGTCGCCTTTGAGCGGTAGACTGCAGTAGAACGCGCCAGGAGGACGGCGCAGCGATAGCTGCATTTTTACTGATCAACCTCCATTTCCCTGCAGGGATTTTGATATTTCTTTCAATAATCAATGGATGTTGCTCTTGTTTTTCCACAGGATCCATTTGCAACGCTCCTCCGACGTACCGCGGTGTCTCTCTCAGCACAGCTGCCTCGCACACAGGAGATTTAAAAGACAACATCTTGATTAAGAGGCAGATATCGAGTCCAGCGTCCCTGAAATCTGCCAAGAATCAGCAAAAGTGGAAAGTAAATTATGCACCAGCAAGAAAAGGCAGGTTGAAAAATGACTTCCGTTGCTCAATTGTCTTTACATTTATCATCTCAGATGAACCCGGACCCTCAGCCGTGTGTTGAAACCGTCCTCACCCAACCTTAGATGCGTTTTAAAGTTTATAGAGTTTAAAACAATTCAGCTGAGCGGGTGAAGTGATCTTATTCCATAAAATAGGGATTATAGAGGATGCTTTATAGACTGGGCTGCTTGCTCAGTTGGACTCACTTAACAAGCCATCATAAAGCAAATTCAAATTGGCTCAGCAGTTCAACCACAGTCTGTTTGCTTGGCTTTGTAATTCATGAGGAAAAGCAGACAGCCTGTGTTGAGAGGTGCGAGGCCTGTCAGGACCTTCTGCCAGCCTCGTCTCTCGCCCAGCTGACGCTCTCGGTCTGGTCTGAAGAGACGCGCTGTCAAATCCAGGTTCACTTTATTGTTTGTGGAGGATTGAAAGAGGTGTGGAGGGAGGGCCTGAGCGGACGACAGCGTGTCCCTAAATCATCCCGCCTGAGGAAGCGGTGCAGCAACTGTGATGAATTCACTATAAACTCAACATCAAGCTGTCGGGTAACAAATTGTGTGAAAAGCTGAAAATGAGACAATTTGTCTTTTATCGCCGGATTGAAAACACATGTGACATTCGTTGTTTGCTGTCACGGCCGTTCAGTGTGTGTGTGTGTGTGTGTGTGTGTGTGTGTGTATGTGTGTGGTTCCTCCTACGGTTAAAAAGCAGGACACATCCTGCGATGGATGAGCCCAGACCCGACCGCCTGGAAAAGTCAAGTGCTTCTTGGACGCTACGCAAATCCACATGCTCGCAATTAGACTTGTGGTTTAAAAGTCGTTTCCCACCTGGGAGTCGCTGTGTAGAAGAGAGGGGAGTTAAGAGAGGGGAGTTTAGAGGGGGGAGTTAAGAGGGGGGAGTTAAGAGAGGGGAGTTTAGAGGGGGGAGTTAAGAGGGGGGAGTTTAGAGGGGGGAGTTAAGAGAGGGGAGTTAAAAGGGGGAGTTAAGAGGGGGGAGTTAAGAGAGGGGAGTTAAGAGGGGGGAGTTAAGAGAGGGGAGCGCACATCAGAGCCGAAGCACTCTGCTCTTTCATGTCCTGGCTGTTATTGACTTGGTCAATCAGTGACATATTTGAGGGGTTACGCCATCACTCCTCGCACTTGAGTCATTTCCTACAAATTATTGACCTGTGTTGCTTAACTGGATGCGGAAATGCTTCATAACAAGGGTTGTCAAAGGGTGAGCGCCCCCCCACCCCCCCCACCCATATGAGTGGGTGGGGGTTGGGGGTGTTGATTTTTTGGTCACTGTTGTAGAAGCAGCGTGGAGGACAGCGACTGTCTTCCTGTTTTCTCTGCGTCTTTAAAGGCGTCAGTGGCTGAACGCCGTGCGAGCTCTGCTTGACCTCCGACAGTTGAATTCGTGTCAGCGCCATGGAGGCCAGCCTGAGTGTATGTGGTCTGCTTCGTTAGATGTGCAGAAGTTTGGAGGGGAATTTTAACTGTTTTTCCTCCTTTTCAAGCGTCAGAAACTGATCGTTAACTCAGGAGGAATCGTCTTCAGGTACTGATGCGCTGAAGTTGAGCACAACAGAAGAAAAAATATCCCCTCGCTTTATTTTTGATGGAGGATTTTGAGAGGAAACTATGGACTGTGCAGGCTGGGATCAAATTACATAATCATGATCCTGTAGGCATCCTGGAACTGGGGAGGAGTAACGTGTGTGTGTGGGGGGGGTGCCTTAGCCTTAGCCTTAGCCTTAGCCTTAGCTTTGTCTAAAGGGAGGCCCACCATCTTTGACTCAAACCACTGCTTCACAGTCATGCTACAGCTATGCCGCCCTCCTGGAATCTCTCTCCTAAACACACACACACACACACACACACACACACACACACACAGTGACAGTCGTGATCGTAATGGTGAAAACAAAGATTAACATTTCAGGGTTCTGTTCAGTGATGCGTATCTTGTTTGTTTGGCTACGAGTCTGATAAACATCGCGGTTCCGAGAGCCTCTGGGATCTATCTTGTGAGAATGGTGCAGCAGCCAAGTCTGTTGGCCACAACCAGAGCTTTGATCCACTGGGACTGAACCATTAGAGTGTCACGGCACATTGAAGTGATAGCTCAGAGCAGAAGTTAGCCTTGACCACAGATCAGGATTCAGATAGCCCCGGGCCCTTACCTTGACAATCACTGTTACAGTAATTCAATGCCCAGCATCAAAGCGCGCACCAGTCGACTGAGTGAAAATAATGCAGGAAATACCTCGACTGATTGCACGCTAGTCACTCTTGCATCAGAAGTATTTGTGGATAACGTGGATTCGTTGCGTCTTTGGAGCAGCAGCACTTTGTGCACCATCGTGGTTGGTGATGTGAGGAGTCCTGCTCAACTTGCAGAAGAAGTTCTCTAAGTTAAGAAGCAGCTTACTGGCTCTGCTCCCATTCCTGTCTCCCTCTCAGGCACAGGTCTGGAAAAAGCATCACAGTTGTAAAGTGGGCCTGAAGCAAACACCCCTCTGGGGGCACCGGCCCTCTCCCCGGGCCTGCAAGAGCCTCAGGCTGGAGCTCAGCCCCCAGCTTGATAGAAACACACAGAATGGGTGTGTATGACAGGTGTTATTTAGATCATATGGCTCACTACACACACAACACGTGCACACACACACACACACACACACACACACACAAACACAAACACTGTCTTATTCATCAATCTGTTCTTGGGTGTACTCAGGGCAGGATAGTGTGATCATCAGCAGTTACACCTGCAGTCAACCAGACGTCCAGCCGTCAGGTGCATAAACCAGGGTTCAACTCATTTTAGATTAAAGGCAGAATTATGAGATTAAAAACGATCAAAGTTATAATAAAAGTAGTCATATTTGTATTAAGTTGAATATTTATATAACTTTAAAACTTTTTATCTCATCATTGTGACATTCTATCTCACCATTAACTTTAAAACTTCATGTCATACTTGTTTTTTTTAATCTCTCTCAATCTCTCTGTCTCCCTCTCTCTCTCCCTCTTCTCTCTTCTGCAGTTTGCTGTAGCCACCAGGTGGTGCTATAATTAATCTGCATCCTAATTTAGTGAATTCTTCTTGGTGAAAATCTGCCACAGAATTTGTGCGTAATCCTGCTGACAAACAAACAAACAAACAACCCTCACCAGAAGCGCCAGCTCCTCGTTGGAGGCAATGATGTCCTGAAGTTTCAATCGAATAACGAGATAGTGAAATTCCACCATGATGTCACCCAGCAGTCGCCGAGGTCCTGCGTGCTGCTGCCGGACGCCCACCACCTGCTGGCTTTGTCACAGCTTCATCATTGCTCTTTGTCCTCTGGTGCTGCTGTTGGGGTGACGGAGGTGTTGCACCTTTTCTCATCTCCATCCAGAGAAAAGGAGTTAAATGTGAAAGAAACCTGTTCAGCTCTTATTTCCTGCTCGAGGTTTGAGGGCCGGGGCCGGGGGGGGGGGGGGGGGGGGTACTCACTGAAAAGAAACGCTGCCATTACAGACATTCAGACCAGGGAGGGTGGTGTGCTTTGACAGGCCGGGTGGTGGATAGGATAGGACGGGGCGAGGACACAAAGGTAGGATTGAGGATAGAGCACACGGGACGGAGAAGGTGAATACGCCGTTGAGTGCTGAGAGACCAGAGACACAAAACCAAGAATGCCAGCAGGGAGCATCTCCAGTGTCTCTCTCTTGTTAACTGGGTGATTATCTGATAATCCAATTATCTCTCTTCTTCTGTTCAGATGAATGCTTCCCTTCTGCTGACATCGAGGAGGACCCGTCTCCTTCGGGGGGAGGGTGCGCTTGATTTGATGACCTGGAATGTGCGAAGGGCGTACCAAACACACCAGCGCTGATGAAGCTGTTGTAACTTTGCTCAGCGGAACTACGCTGAAACTGAACAGTGTGTTGATTCCTCGAGCCCAGCTTATTGAATATTGTCATTATCATTGTTGCTGCTAGCATGAGATTCATGGCAACATCATGAAGCTGCTGTAAACCCCACGGCGCTTCAACTTTAAGAGAGAAAATCTATCCACGACTGCATCAAACTTGGATGGAATTCAAAGCAACCGGATGGATCAGTGACATGGATCATGTTGCCTTTCCGCAAGTTAATGATCCAGTGCAAAGTTATGGAAAGGAACCTGGATGGATGCACGGCTCAGCGCCTGATCCTGATGTTCCGTCTCTGGTTTAGTCACAACAAAATGACATATGAGGCAGAGATAAGTTACATAAAGTCCTAAAATTTCCCTGATTGTAAAATAAATGTAAAATGCGTTGTTTTGTTTTTTTTATGCCACAAATGTACAAAGGAAAACTGGTTTGTTAAAGGGTGGCCCGGTGGTGCAGTGGTCCTCCCTGTGGCCCCCCAGCAAGAAGGTTGTGGGTGGAGCCCCGGCTGGAGCACGGGGTCTTTCTGGGTGAGTCTCCATGTTCTCCCTGTTCCTGCTGGGTTCTCTCTGGTACTCCAGCTTCCTCCACAGTCCAAAGACATCAAGAGGGGACCAGGTTAATCCAGACTCTAAATTGACCGTAGGCGTGGCTGGGAGAGCCAATGGTTGTCTGTCTCTATGTGTTGGCCCTACCATGGACTGGTGACCTGTCCAGGGGGAAGGCTGCTGGGATAGGCTCCACCCCCCCCCCCCCCCCCCATGACTCTGAACAGGATAAGAGGTAGAAAATGGATGGATGGAAGATTCATTAAATCAAATAGGTGCCAAAGTGTATTTGGGTGAGAAAGGACAAGACGATGAAGACCAACACACAGGTTGAGACCCTCTAGACTGGACGCTGAATGTTGGTCACAGCAGCGTTCAAAGCTGACGAAGCACCTGGGGGGTCAGGAGCAGAGGAATGTGATGATGGAAGTGAACGGTACATGAACGACGAACCTGTCGTTTCCAATGTTCCCCCAGAGCTCCCTTGGATGGATCTCTCTGTATTTCTCAGTACATGGAGTGTCTAAACTTGCTGTCTGGTGGAACGTTCCCGCCCCGGTGCATCAGTAGCGATCTCCTTTACTTCAGCTCTGATTGGTTTGCCAGAACTTATTGACGGAGTCGGCAAGATTATTGCGGAAAAACCTGAGAAGCAGCCAAAGGAAGTCTCTGGAGTGGACGCTTGTGATTAAAAAAAACAAAAAAAACCACCTCTGCATTTTGAGGAAGAAAGCAAGCAAGTCCCATCTGAAAGGGTAATGATGACTCTACAACCCCCCCTTTCCAGGATTCTTGGCCCGCTCCGGCTAAACGTGCACACCGGACAGGAATTACAACTGCTTAGAGCTGCGCTGAAGGACAAATATGGTTTGTAACACATGACGTCCTCAGTGGTCGAGTGTGAAGGCAAAACTAGATACTGACAAGGGAGCGATGAAGAAATGACAAATGCTGGTGGCAGAGTTTCATATCATAGAAGATTCTTTCTTTTTTTTATTCGTCTGACTGTATATCAAAATCATATGAGCGTCATGTGATCCACAGTTGCTAGCAGAGGGCGTTTCTGTGCTTGGTGAGCACGTTCAGCCCAGCACATTAAAAGTACGTGACAGAAAAGCTGTCATTCCAGGTGCAGTCTCAGTTTAGGTGTTGCTGAAGTCTCGACTTATGATTTAGCAGGTAATGTTGATGCACAACACTAACAAAAGTTTCCCCAAACATCCGTTAATTCAGGATTATTTCCACGAGCTGCAAAAGTCTTCTTTCAGCCATTTCACATGAACTTCAGGAATTTTGATTAAAATTTGTTTCAACGTGTTAAGAAATAAACAGCGAACAGCCGCAACAGCTGTGGCTTTTCTATTAAATGCTAAGGTTGATCGTGCAGCTTAAATCTGAAGAAATTCCCTCCTGATTTCATTGCGTCAACAACCTGAAACCAAGATGCCTCCTGGCCACTGCTGTCCCCCACAGGGAGGCACAGAAACCCCCTTCAGTTACTGAGGCTCAGACACAGACTGAGCACCAGGGTCTCGGTCTAAAACGGAACTTTCTCAGCCCTCCAGACCCCCCACGGGTCCAGTAAAACTGCATGAAACTGTATTGTAGCAAATGGAGTGCTGGCCTGCTTTCATCTATTTGCTCTGTAGTCTTTCTGTCACCAGCACTTGTGTGGGAAGGATCATTGCTGTCATGGTCTTATCTGCCTCTAAACCACAGATGCTTCATAACAATGACTCAGACTTGATCACACTATATTGTAATATATTGCAATACTACCTGCAATATGGTTCCACCACCTTTAATCAAATCTGTTCTGAATTTTTCCTGATGTTCTGCTGGCAGTCAGGCAGACACGCGTTTGCTTCCAGGTTTCTCTCAGCGGTCCATGCTAACCTTTCAAGAGTGTTTACGGTTTCTTCAAATCTGCACCGACAGCCTGAGTGTGTCTCGCAATAACATACAAATATGCGAGAGTCCATTAAGAAAACTGATTGATTGGCAGCTAATCAAACACTAAACAGAACACGTGAGGCTGACTGTTCACCGCCTGAGGGAGAAAACAGCCCCCTGGCAGTCGGTGGTTATCTTTAGTCTAAATAGTTGACCTCAGGCTGATCTGCCACAACATTCAGACACGTAAGCAGCATTCTTCATCAACGGCAGCGCATGAATCCAACTTTAGAACGGAGCAAAGTCACACATTGCGGCTCACACCAAAAAGCTTCAGCATCTGAGAACAATTAAACGTCTGGTTTCCATGAGAGGCTGATTTGCCAGTTGACAGTTGCAGTGGGGGGAGAAAACTCCCACCTTCCCACCCCCGAGTTGCCCCACAGCCCACACCAAATCTTACCACCGCACAACACACACCAGGAAAGAGGCCTGAGCGACTTCAAATCACAAAGCCAATGAAAACAGTGTTGAAATTAAAAGAAACAATAGAGCAAATAGTCAAATCCCCCTGCAGACATTAGGGATGCATTCCTGGCTGGCACGTCATGCTGCACGCCACCTCCAAGAACCCATGTTTGTTCCACAGTGCCACCAGGGAACGAAGCCTTGACATGGGGAAGACTTTGAATACTTGCATGGCCTGGTATCCAACTGTGGAGCAAGTTGTTTTATTTATTGGATGGCAGCAACAACATTTGAATAGGAAACCACAATATTAACTGATTATACGTTCAGATGGGATAGATGGCTGTTGCGTCCTAGGTGTGGGCGCCAGGCTCGAGCAGCTCTGGGCTCAAATCTCAGTCCATCCTGGTAAAAATCAATTGTCATTCCTGAGAGTCACGCGCCCAGCAAGTCGATCAGTCCGCCATACCCACGTTTGTACTCAGAAATCCCGCTAACATCCACTTTCATCTGGCTTTTACAGGACCTTCAGTGCAAAAGGGTACAGTCGGGTTGTTGATCAGTCACTGGACTCTTCTCACCTCTAACCTCACAATACCTGCCTTACAAGATTATTTTCACTGATAAAACTGGTGAATGGTCAAAATTTTTATTCTTAATCTTTTCTCTTTTTTTTTGCCTTTTCACCCACTTTTCCTCTCCACTCGTACATCATCTTTGTTCCGCCCCCTTCCGGCTGGGAACACCACGGGCTACCACGATGCCTCCGTCATCACATCTCTTCACCTAACAACCAGGAGTTTCACCACCGGGACGCAGCAGGTGGAGAGATGATGCTTCCTCCAGTTCTCCTCCCCACCAAACAATGGCCCCGACTGACCAGAGGAGGCGCTAGTGCAGCAAGACACATCCCCGCACGGATACATGCTGGAGGTAACACGGAACTGAACCGGTAGCCCCCTTGTTCGTAGGCGGCAAAATAGACTTCTGCACTTCGTGGGTGCTCAATCAGAAAGAATCCAACGTGTGAATAAGGTCGTCACACGAGGCTCGAAAGCCCCAGAGTGAGCTCACTCACCCTCCTGCCTCAATATGAACACGTGGATTGAAACACTCATTGTGTAGGTGTTGCCATTTTCTGACTGGTTTTACCGTTGCCAAGTGCCCCCCCCCTCCCCCCTCCCCACTCCCCACTCCCACCCCCACCCCATATCCTTGAGTTAGTCTAGTCTTGGAACATTTCATACAGACACAAGTGAGCAAAACTGAAAAGTGGCGGGGTGGAAGAGAAAAGAAATAAAGACCATAAAAAAAAGAAAAGTTATAAGAAACAGATTGTTAAACATAAACACCAATCAGTTGACAGGAGCAGAAACAGGAAATTAGATTCCCAGGAGCTGGAAAATGCATCCATGAGAGAAAATGAATATCAATGATTCATTGTGTTTTGACATTTGGAAGAGGAAGGTGGAGGGGTGGGTGGCTGGGAAGAACAAGGAAAAAGGAATTGAGAGGGAAACAGGGACATATAAAAGGAGGAATTAACGTGAAGACCAACACCTTAAACTTAATGATCTACAAAGATGGTGCTCGCGCAAGGAGGGCCGTCACACAAATGAGCCGGTTTCACCTGAGGTTCGGTGCTGGTGTGACCGCCACATACAAGGATCCCAATGACGCTGGCATTGTTTCTGTGGCGCTGCTACATAAATTCAACACAATTCTAGAATCTAAAATCCCTTAGCCAGTCGTCCCCCGTCCACACAAAAAGACCAGAGGGATTCTTCCTTTTCCCACTGGTTTCTAAAGGAAAAAAAAAAAATCAGAAAATGAAATCTTCAGCAGAGCGATTCTTTATTTTCTCTATTATCTCGGGGCCTGATGGAGGGTTCTGACCCCAGTTTGGAAACCACTGGACGAAAGGATCAGCATTTCCTGCTCAAGAAATTTATTTTTTTTGTCAAGAACTGATCATTTTGCATGAAATGCAGTTTTTGTTTTCCCATCGAAAAGTGAACAGATTCGTATTAAAGATGGTTTAGGGTGTGTTGAAGGCTGAATCTCCTACCCTCCTCCACCTCCTTCCTGTCTCCTCCCACCTTCTGCCTTTGAGAACCTTTACTGACAAATGTTTTATGGAAATGAGCAAAACATTGTGGATTACAGCTCAGCAAATGCGATCGATAGAATGAGTGGATTTCCTGCTGAGTCACCTGAAGCCATCCGCCCGATTTGATGAGTCACTGCATTCTCCCGGCAAAAGTCATGACATGTCACACAGCGAAGTAGACGGGAGACACAAAGCCCCAAATTATGGGCTCGATGTCAAACAGATTATGATTCATCTGTAGCGAAAACTGTCAAAAACAAACTCTTCAAATGTTTTGTGTGGCTCGTAAGGGGAAACCACAGCATCAAGAAAATGTAGTCAAGTGTAATGAAGTGAAATGGTTTTGGAAAAGGTTCCCCAGTTGCAAAATCAAGCCAATGAAAATACAACCTTTAATAATACAACATGAAATCTTTCTTTACCAATAAAGTCATCCGTGGAGATGGAATGAATGTTCCTACTGTTGTAGAGGAGGCTGGGACATGGAGGATCGTTTGCACCCCGGGGTCGGAGGGGTGGGGTAGGATGGAGCTTTTCGATGCGGCTTGACCTTCAAGGTACATGTGACTTTTTTGGGGAGTTGCACTGATTTACCGTCTTCTCTGGAGCCAGATGTGAAGACAGATACCCCTCTCTCCTCTGTGCTGCTTTAGGGAGCTGAGACCTACAGAAACTGGCTGACTGCTAATTAGCTTAGCGCAATGAATGGTAGCGGATGGGCAGCTTAGCATACCTTCGTCTCTCCTGCTCCGTTCCTATGTGTATTCTCTGACAAAATTGGACATGATTACCAGGTGCTGCTGAGTGCTGTCTGAAATCATTGCGCTGTGTCAGGAAAGCAGTTCCGGCTACACGTCTGATTCTAAGATTACATACATACATGCATAGCATCTCAAGGTTTTAAAATGTTACTTAATGCAAATGCTACATAGAACTCTAGTTGTATTAATGCAGGCTGTTTTGGTGAAAAATTATTTGATGACTTTTGTCGGAGCTATGCTAACACTTCCCACCCACTACCATTCATTGTGCTAAGCTAACTAGCTGCTCTCCCTGGGCCTCAGCTCTGTAATGCACTCACAGAGGAGAGAAAGGTTTCTTAGGGAGGATGGACAATGCATTTACACCCCCCCCCCCAAAAAAAAAAATGTTGTGTCCCTTTAAATTGGCCCCTTCATGGACAGGAGAAAGTTCAGCCTCATTTCCTCGAGAATAGCATGAGGGGGATGAGGCCGAACTGGCAAGAGTCACCGTGTTTTGGTGGCAATGAAAAATAATTTCCTCCTGAAGACGGGCCCCGGGGGAGACAGCTTGGCCCTAAGCAGCGGAGAATGAGCCACGCAGGAGGAATTCGAAGGGCGGTGACTGATAACATCAGAGGGAAATGTCAAAGACAGACAGCGATGTCAGGCTGCAGGACTCACTACCTGATTAAACTGCTGCATGAAAGAATTCAACACCCTGAGTGGAGCATGAGTCAGACCACTGGCGTGATGTCACTAATGTGCCGCGCAGAAATGTCATGGGTGACATTTTAATATGGAAAGCACCTTTTGGAAGATGTCGTGCAGCTCACATAGTTTCTAAATTCCACTTTAGCCTTGATGAAGTTTCTTTGGTGACCAGCAGAAGTTGATTATATTTGTGGGAAAGATGACACCGAGAGTTGTTGGTTTATGAAACACAGTTGAAGAGAGAGAAGTTTTCTTTTTTGCGAATGTGAGAATGTGAGGGCTCCGAACGTTCTCGATTGTGAGGAATCGCTCATTAGTCTCTTGGCTCTGAAGTCGTTCTCTTATGTTTCCAGCTACACCGCAGTTTGAACTGACAACATGCCACTAGCTTTGATTAAAGTAGCAAAAGGGAATATCCGAATGACAGTTAAATTAACAGCAACAGCAAAAATTAGCGACTTTGGCAGATCGGAGCGTCGATATTCACGTCTCAGTCGTCTCCCGTTGTTAAATCATCCTGACATTTGGGGGGAAAAAAAACACCATGTTGGAAAATCCTCCTCTTCCTGAACGTCCATCTCTTTGTTTATTATGGTAAGATGATGATTAGTATTTTTGCAGAGCATCTGATAGCGTTCATTAATGTCAGTGATTTCATCTGAAAGGATGATGCCAGTGGTTTTCAAACCTGGGCTGTGCAGTATTTCCTCATGTGTTGGAAGTGAACAATGGCGACCAAAGCGGTTGGAATCGTTCCAATATGAAGCGATAACGCTGTGATGGACACGTCTACGCATCAAACCCCGTCCACTCAGAGTGTTTGTGTTTGCCTCCGACAGGCTCAGAGTGTCTGACAGCGGCACTTTAACCTCCTGCTGTGTTGTTGACGGAGAGCTGTGTGTTCTGACGCGTTTACAGGAGAAATCAGAGACCGCAGAGTCAAGACTCGCCGTGACTGACAGCGCTGCGCTGGAGACGATCCATCAAACTAGACTGAGAGAGATGGTCTAGAGCAGGGGTCACCAACGTGGTGCCTGCGGGCACCAGGTCTCCCGCAAGGACCATGAGTCGCCTGCGGGCCTGTTCCAAAAATAGCTCACCATACCGCCACTCACCAGTGAGCTGCATCTCTATTTTTTAATCACACTTGCATTGGTGTGAATTTGAAAATGACAATAGGACTGTCCCAGATTTATCTATATATATAAAACGGGTTTATATATATAGATAAAAAAACAAATTTTGCATATACACTATATATAGAGGTATATGTGTGTGGAACTGGTAGCGCTTTGCATTAATTGGTACCCAGGAAGTTGTTCTCAGCCTCAAAAAGGTTGGTGACCCCTGTTCTTGAGCCATCAGGCTAAATTACACATCAAGTCGATCGAGACTTACTCACAACAATCTCACCTAAGAACATGTGGATGGACTCCAGCGCGATAGCCAGCTGTGGTCGTAGTGTTCTCACTCAATAACGCAACAACGGTAACAGAACACTTCAAAGTACAGCTAGAACGTTGGATACAGATATGTTGAGAACAGGCTGGAACGTCCTGAGTCACACCTTCAGGATACAATCAGGATGATTCCTCGAAGCTGAAACGTTACTTGTTTTGCTAAAAAAAAAAAATACTGCTTATAACTAGAGCGTAGTTGTGGTCTAGAACAGTCTTGAGGGTCCAGATCACCTCCAGAATAAAATCACTGGTCCTTCCTAATTCTCATCTTTCCACTCATCAGCATTTCTCTGTGAGCCATCCTGCTAACTGACAAATGAACCAACCGACACACACACACACACACACACACACACACACACACACACACACAATGGCGATCTCATCACCTTCTTGGCAGCATCACACAAATCAACACAAATGAAAATAGGACCCAGGTTGAAAAATAACAGGAATTATGTCTTAATAAGACTTGAAACGAAGTCAGTTTGGTGTAAATGTAGCCGTTCAATGGTAAAATGTTCCCGTTTTCACAGAAGCACGTAAAGCTCTCCTCCATATTAATGCAGTGCACACGACAAGGTTGTGACCTGTACAGAAGCCAGAGCTCAGCTGTGCTTGTGTATAAGTTCCCCAATTTCCCAGCCACTTCTCAGACTTCAAAGAACACTTGAAAAGGTGGAGATATCAACCAAAACCCCCAAATCCGCTCTGTCTTTGCTCAGGGGAAAGTGGAGCAATGTGGTTCGTATTATTTGATAAGCGTCCCGTATTCTCAGAGGTATTTTAATGACCTGTGCTTTCATGGTGCTGGCGCTAACTCTGCAGTGACACCGCGCATGGTTCGGTCTTGACTTTGAGGTGCTTGCGAGATCTTTATTACGCAATGACACTCGGTGCGTTCAAGACATCATCCCAGGGTGGAGAAGATCAGTTTTCCTTCCTCTCAGACCACTGGTTTTCATTATCTGTCTTCTTTTTCCGTTTATTTTTCACTGTCTAGAGATGTCAGGGCAGGCGTGTGTTCTCCGGCTGCCGTGACTGTGCGAGTGATGGCCGTCAGGAGGGACAGTCTGTGTATTATTTCAGGCCGCGCTGCATGCCAGCTGTCATGGATGGCCTCAACCTCAGGCCTCTGTGATTCTCAGCTGTTTTAAGTGCGGTCCGTGAGGTCTTTGGCAGCCGCGTCAAACCATTCGCTGATAAGTCAAAACCCAAAACAAGTTCTTGCCAAGGAAGGTGTTTTCACATCAGCATAAATGCCCATCGGAGCCGCGAGGACGGCCACCCAGGCATCGCTGCCGGTGTGAGCCATCGCTGATGAAAGGCAGTAACAGTTTAGGTCTCTCATGTATTAGTTCAGCCAGAACTGCATCGTGCAAGTCTCTAAATCAAGACAATTTCCTGACTGAAGCAGGACAGAAAAGTGATTCCGGTTTTGAAACAAGTTCTCGTCGTATCCCACAAATAATCCTAGCAAAATTCCCAAAATCCAACCAGCACATGCTGTTTACGTGACCCTTATTGAATCCAGGATTTTGTCATTTTCAGAGCAAAAGTGGAATCTTGTCGCGCATGTAAACTTACTGAATGTTGAGAGAAATCTGAGCGGAACGCTGAAAAGTGGCTGCATGAGAACATGTCAGAGGAGCTCCAGTTCTCTCGTTCAGGAGAGAGACCAAGCCTGTCTCGTGCTCCCTCTTTCATCAAAATGGTTGACCTCAGACAGAAGAGGAGCAAATGTTTTTGCGCACCTGTCAAGTACATATAAGGTGCAGAGAACACGCTGACCGCAAGTACACTGTTCCCAACACGTGCAAGCAGAGGGAAACTTCATGAATAACGTTCCTGACCTGCATCAGATGATCAATCTGACCAGAACCTGCGCCGCAGCGTCACTAAGGACAGAAAAACCCTCTGATTGCACGATGGGAACGGTGCCCTTTGGTTCATGACATCGTTACTTGAAATGAGTTGATTCACGCACACATCATGTTTTCTTTTTTTTAAAAGGATTTAAAAGTAGAAAGAAACCAAGTTTTTGCTGTGTGACTGTTCTGCTAATGTTCTTGGAAGGACATTTTAAATTTGATCTCAGAACGTTCTTCCTGAAGATATGAAAACATCCTTGAAAAACGTTCTGGAAGTATTGGTGGAGGCGACGGTGATCGTGTAGTTTCAGTAATCAATAACATCCACAAGTTCTCCTCAGGATGTTATTTTTTTTAAATTCTCTGCTGTAGTTAACATATAACCTGATAGGAATAATATTTCTAGTTCTGTCACATGATTGAAACATTCTTTCAGTCTTAGCTTATTTCCTTCCAACTTGTGGCTAAAATATTCTCTGCTCGATGGGAATGTCTTTTTTTGTTTGTGTAATTTTTTGACCAGGGATCTGAACCAATCAATCTTGACTTTAACATTATGCAAAAAAAAAAAGTCACAATTTTTGAGTTTAGTTCACGCAGAAATCCTGTTTGTAACTACTAACAGGTCCTTTAACGGTGAAGCCAAGTGATCTTAAACCACTTCCACCAGCACATACTGTCGAAACCACCCCCAAATTTTTGTCTAGTTACTTCAAAATGAAAGGCAAACGATGCATAAACACCCAGCAGCACAAATGGGATATACCCAATAAAACGAACCATGAGACAAGTTCTACAAAGCATTTTTTTCCATCTATGAAACTTTGAAACATTTCATGCCAGCATCATCAGGTTTGGATAAAACATGTGACCACTTTCCTGCCTCATCCTCCCATCAGAATACAGCTGCATTGTTTGCCCTCATCCAACTTCACCACCGCGTCACCCTTCGGGGGCTGGAGTCGGGCCTCATTTACCGACATCAGAGTTTGTTTGTGTGGATGAGTTATGGGCTTACTCTGCTGCTATGTTCTTTTGTGGTGATTACAGTTACCCATGGAGTGACTAAACTGTCACACAGCAACTTCTTTGTCTCTGCGAGACTTTTAGGACGTGGCTCTTGACACGGTAAACACACCCCATCTCCCCAATTCACCCCTCATCCCCCAACCTGCTGATCCCGGAGGACAACCAGGCATCCTAGCAGTGCCAAAAGCTCCAATCATGAAGGTTTCACTGAGATCTGGTATATGTTTTTCGCACCCTGGACCTGCTTCTTCATTGTATGTTTTTGGAATAATACTTCTGAGAATCCACACTGACTTTCCTCTAAAGGACTGGGGGGACCGGGGGGGGGGGGGGGGCGGTACTTGTTACGTTGTGGTTTTTCATGCAAAATCCTCATATTTTTTTCTGTGTTTTGAAACAGACTGAACAGTCCAAGTGATAGCAGCCTCCAGTCTGAGCCGCTCCGCTCACGCCTGACCGTAATCCACTTCCCTCTTCTTCCTCTTTTTCGTCTGATGAAATGAGTTGCGGATTCTTAAGCTGTAATATGTTGTATATTGAATATAAAATGAAAAAAGCATGTGAATCATGAGCACTGGTGCATAATGTTCTGAATATGCGATTCTCACAGAGAACAGATTTGCACAGATCTCCTCGGGGAGACGTAGCCAGGAAGATCCCTGGAAAGCATAGCAGCGTTGGACTGTTTACCGCAGCGCTTGAGCTTCATAGGAACCGAATGGAGGATCAGAGAGCTCGTAACAATATTTCAAAATATAATCAAAATCAGACGAAACCAACCCTCACATTTTGCCTGTTCATCCACACAAAGACACCCATGGTGACAAAAACAAAGATGTGGTGTTGCAGCCTGATCCCAGCAGCTTGTTGAGGTAAAGCACACCTGTAGAGCGGCAGGTGGAAACCACAGGACGTTCCCAGGACAGAAGAAGAAACTCACACACTTCAACAATTTATCCTGATGCAGTTTTGAAAGTATTGCCTAAGAAAAGTTTTTTGGGGGGAAAAAACTCTCAATTTCACCCTGAAAAAAGTTGGTTGAGGTGTTTTTGGAAAATAGCAGATGGAAACTCTGACAGCTCTGACATAGCGAGTCTTTAACGAGATTGTGTCTGGACGGCAGCAACATGGCCGAAACTCACTAACTTCCTCAAGAATCTCTCCATTTCCAGCTGATAGACGGCTGTGCTGCGTCCGAATTGCCAAGTAGGTCTGATGGTAGGTCTCAGAGCAGGTCGTAGGCTGTCTGAAACCACAACTGGCGCGAGTAGCGACCTACTTGGCAACCTAAATTCCAGCCTAAACACGCCCACATTGTAGGTCGGTTCAGGTGCATCCTATGGCCCAACCTATGGCCCACAATGCACCGTGGACTTCTCCTTCGTCCCCTAAAAACTTGTGGACGTGCAAGCCAAGTTTGCGCCACCAACAGTCTCCCATTCTTATGAACACCAACATTTATAGTCGTTGTTGATGACTAAAGGTGTGTTCACACCAAACGCGACGTGGTGTGAACACACCTTTACAGGTGCGTTAATGTGCTTAATAGTAGAGAATGAGTGAAAGGTGCGTTCAGAGTGGGGTGCAGTACAACAGCCAGGCCAGCAGGTGGGGGCTTTCGTTGGTGCTGGCTACCTAATTGCGGTATCTGTGCTCTGCCAGCAGAGGTCGTGCTTCACCACCAATCTTCTAGGGTGTCTGAATGGTGCCGCCGTGTTTAGGTTGTAGGAGTAGGACGCAGCGGTAGGACGTAGCAGGAGGACGTAGGTTGCCACTTGGCAATTCGGACGCAGCCCTGGTCACCCTTTCTTCTTTTACTCTGTTCCAGCAATGTCTGACGTTGCCTGTACTGCCATCTTCTGGTGAAAATATGCACTACCTACTTCATTTGCTCCAAACCAGCTGGTGGAACAGAATCTGACTTCCTGTTTGCTCTTTTGTGACATTTCCAAATTTGCATATGATTTTCCAGATAACTAAATTGAATCATGGCTACTGACTGAAATACACTCAGAGATGCAAAATGCTATTTTTGAGCTGCCATGCTAGTTCTCGTCATTCTTCCCGTCCCACAGCACAAACGGATCTGGTTCTGATGTGTCCTGGTCATTTCAACTGTTACGACTGTTGCTACCCTCAGGTTGCTCGTCACAGATGTGCATTACAGCCTTCCATCACCTGCAGCTACCAGAAGCTCATCCACGGCGATGAAGATCTAAATGCTGCTCACGCAGCCACAAGTGAAAGTGTGCAGGTGATTTCTATTTTCTCATTTTAAGAGCTGACATGAAGAGTTACTGTAAATGAGAAGATGAAGGCGGCCTGACCGGTAGAGTTATGGACAGGTCCTGACACAGCGGTTTGATCACAGGCGCCGTCGGACGGTGGGTGTGATTAACATTCGGAAGAGTGAGAGAAAAGCTGGAATGGCGGCACAGAGCATCAATCAAACAGCAGCACGCGCCGCCGATGACCCTCTCCATGAGATACAGAGTTCAGAGAGACTCCCCTCCCCTCCCCCCTTTTCTTTTATCCTTCCTTCTCTTTTTGTGCATTGCCTTGTCTGTCTTGACTTTGACTTTCTTTGTTTCATGCAAGAGCCGCCAAGTCCAGAAGGAATAGATTTGGAGACTTGCTTTGATCCTGTTGTTATGATTCTTTTATTTGCCTCGGCCACATCCTTCTCTCTGCTGCAGTCGCCCCACAAGATGCTTTGAATTAGAGCAGGAGATGGGATGAAAGGAGAGGAGAGGAGAGGAGAGGAGAGGAGAGGAGAGGAGAGGAGAGGAGAGGAGAGGATGAGAGAGGGTGAGTGATGCTCACAACCTGTCCTGCAGAGAGGAGCTGCTGGTCCTTCAGAGGAGAGTGAACCCTTTCCTTCCCTTTGCCTCAGTGGAGATCTCCTCCATCGTTACCTGTTTCCATCCATGCCGTTTTTTTTTTTTTTTGTTCATAATAATATTACATAAGGAGGCATTCCTGGAAATGAAGAAAAACCTCTAGCCAGAATGATTGAATACAAGCTGATCAACTGTGTCATATTTATTTGATTTACTTCAAACCAATGTGGACGAGCAAAGAGGAGGATGAGTGCATTCACTGTCACTCGAGGTGGTTTACGATCGTCGTAGCGTCTGAATCAACTTCTGGCGACGAGGCACCAAAAAAATGTCTTTATCACGCCAGAGTTCCCAGAGTTTTGGCGTACGTCTTGAAAATGGCATTTTTATTGCTCAGCGGGAGCAGGAAACACTTTCAGTAACTGGTCTGTCAGAAATACAACAGGAGGTGATGATGATGATGATGATGAAGATGAAGGTTTCCGATCTTTATGAAATAACTGAAGCTTTTTGGCGTTTGTCTTTTTTTCTTTCTTTTTTTCTGTGAATCCTTTTTGTACGCAGGTGCCACTTGAATCCAGGGTGAGTTTCTGTGGGTTTTGTCAACGACTACATGGTAAACAAACTGCTTCTCTTTTCAAACCGCACTTTTATATCCATTAAAGGGGAAGTTCACCCAAAAATGAACATTCAGTCATCGTCTCTCTATCGCTCAGCCTGTGTGAGAAACGCAGGCATGTTACATATTTACTTGTTGCCTGGGAGACTCCTGTGCAACTCCAGTATTGTTAAAATCCCAAACTCCATAAGTATGAAGGTGCCCAGTCCATGCACTGATACTCAAAGCACTTAATCTTGCCTCTCATTCTCAGACTGATGCTGACCTGTGAGTCAGGAGCCTGTCAGGGTTCTGTGTCTTGGCGTGGACAGAAAGAATTAGGGCTCGAACCCGCAACAAACCTGAAGACAGGATTTATCTCCCCGGATACAGTCGCCCCTGAAATTCTTTTTGAAAAGGTAAGCATGAGAGTAACTTCATTTTTGAATAAGAGCAGTGATAAATGTATCCAACATGATTTGCTAGGGTGAAAATCTCCACCTACGGACCATCCAGAACAAGGGTCCAGAACAAATAGTCAAGGAGTGAGGGAATTCAGTCCAGTGGTATTTCTGAGGTGAGGAATCTTCGCTCTCATGGTGTTGGTCGACAGTCTAATCTAGAAAAGGAAAATGTATCATTTACTTCATCACAAATAACTCATGGTGACAACGACCTCCGCCGAGGTCTTACTTATCCCTCGAGTCCAGTTGACCTGATGGGTGCTGACCCGTTGTTGTGGGGTTTTGAACCATAGCGCCGTTATTATTATAATACCTGTATTAAGCGTGAGGACAGAATTCCGCCTGGAATGTCTGTATTATTTGTCTCTTTTACCTTCCAGGCGACCTCAGAGAATCGAAAGAATATATGAGGAACGATTTTTCGAATGGATGGAACATTTACAGAACAGTGCATCTCCTTTTAAGGTTTTAAGACCTCTCCAAAAGCATCTGATTCCTTGGTTCCGGCAAAAATGCTTTAGAACGTCTTGAGCTAAGATGTGACGCCCCCTGGTTGAATCGCAAAAGATGAAATGTAGGAACGCACGGTTAAAAAAGCAGCTGATGTTGCAAAACCTAGCAGTAATGAGCATGCAGATGAATTATTTGATGAAATATGAGTTTTCAAATGAAAATCAGACTTCTCGGCGAGCAGCTCTGAGCAACCCAAGGCCTCGGAGAGAAGAAGAGTGAGTCAGAGTAACGGGGCCCCGGGGACATCAAATTAGCTCTGAATGTGTTGAGACGAGATGGTTGTTTGATTCGCTCTCTGGTGAAGTCGACTCGGTTGAGTACGGAAACTGCAGTAAATATAAAACAAGAGGCCACAGCTAGATGAAGTTTTTATAGCCATGATGAGCGATGATGAGTATTTGCCATGCAATGTGGTGAAGCCTTTAAAAACGTCCGTCTGCCACATGCTGCATGAAGAATTCCATTTTGGCTGTTGAATGTCTTTTGTCTGTTTTTTTTTTTTTTTTTTTTTTTTTTTTTTATTTGCACATGGCTCGTATTGTAGATGTGTTTATTTTGTCCACATAGTAAAATAATCATCAACAATTATAAAATTTGTTCATTCCAAAAAAAAAAATCTCAACTTGACCATGACCAACATGACCAGAGCCTTTAAATGAAAAAAAATATCAGGACTGAAAAAGGAAATGTCTCAGTCGAGTGCCTTGTGGTACTCCGATAGTCACTACACAGGAAGATTAACAAGTGGAAAACATTTGCAGTAAAGTGATAGATTTGATGTAATTAAATATGAATTGAATTGCAACATTTACCAGAATAAAATCAGCTAAATTTTATAAGGAGAATCTGTGCCCTGAAAAACATTTATAAAAAAAACAAAGGATCTTAATCCAACATATGCCAATATTTAAATTAATATGTGAACCTTACATAAATGCTGAATAACATTTTTTTCATTTGTCAGCTACCTTGTAAATTGTTAAACAACATATACATTAATATTATGAGCATGAACACCACAAGTAGTAAATTATTTCTAGATGTATTAGTTAACTGCTTATCAATACTGATCTAACCTTAATTGGTGTAACTTTAATGTAAAATTTAACGTTGTCAGACCGCAGCAGCTGGAATAATTTTTTTCCACAGTGAATTTCACAAAACGAATAAAATTGAACCTAAAAATATCACCACTTCTCAGAGAGCTTTTCGTTCAATGCCCTCATCGCACCGAGCACACAGCGCTCAACAGGTCCACTTGCAAGCTGACTGTTCCCACAACCAAGGGAATTCAGAGAGAGATAGTGGTGGTCCAGTTTGTTACTAGTGTGCACAACACTTGCTGCTAATAGTAACTGTTAAAAAAAACAATGCAGTAGAAAATATAAATTACATTTATGTTGTACATTTTGACAGTGTGGACCTTTGCTTACATGTCAAACACTTCATCATAATTTGTTTGATATGGAATTAAATCTACATGAACATCTGTGACTAGAGGCTCTGTAACATGAAAATTCCATATTCCATGAAAATTGTGTGTGTGTGTGTGTGTGGGGGGGGTGTATTGGCTTGGACCCACACCCACATGTGGGATAAATTTGACCGAGTAAGCACACGTGCACACACACACATACACACTCTTGGCAGGACTACTGTCTATCAAACACTGGCAGAAAAAAAACACAGCGTGCCACTTCATATGTCTGTATACACACACACACACACACACACACACACACACACACACACACACATCATCAGTAACTTCCTGCACATGCAAACGCATAGACCCTTTCATCTGAAAAACGTGGCGGCCGTTGCCATATGTGATGTGAGCTGCGATAAATAAAACAGAATCAAAATCTGAAATGTTTATGTGGTGTGGAAAAAGAAACCAGAGCGCGCAGGCCTGTTTCCCTCAGCGAAGCCCAAATTAAATACACAAAAACCAATTAGCAGCGAGTCATGTTATAAACTCACACAAACACGCAGCACCTGCAGCAGAACCAAACAGAACACCTCACACTTTGATATCCAGAGAAAAATCTTTTAGCTTTGAGCTCAGAAAGCAGAGCACACGATGGCGTTCTCGTCCTGATGGCTGACAGAGGGAACGTTCCCTTAGCTTACATTTGTTTTTCAGACAGTGAGCACAACGTCTCTGAGTCCAAACTTTACAAGATCTTACATCTGCCCCCATGATGGAAACAACACAACACACGTTGGTCATTCATTCATTTGTATACTGACGTTCACGGCGTTTATGAGTTTAACTGGATAGTTTTGACCAACCCTGTCTAGTCTATCTAGTCACGAGTCCTAACATCCACAAATAATCTGGGATTGGTAAACAAGGACTGTTGTTACCACAAGCTTAAAATATTGTTGCCTCTTTTTGTTCTACAGCATTAAAAGAAAATGTCAATGCGTATCACACTTGAGAAGGTACAGTTTGGTGCTAGCATGTAGCCTGGAGGAGAGAGAGAGAGAGAGAGAGAGAGAGAGAGAGAGAGAGAGAGGGATGCAACTCAAAGGTTTTGCTTCTCTCCTGTTCCTTCCTCACTGTGATGGGGAACTTTTAACTCCTGTTAGTTAATTAGTCTTTACTGACCCGCGTTTACTACCGTCTGAACCGTCGGTAGTTCTCATGAGGGCCATGTGACCTGGCCTGCGCATGCTTTTGTTGTCCACATACATGTTTAGTGCGAAGACGTGTTCTTGTGAAGACAAAAAGAACGTAGGGCTTTTAGTTTTTCGTCTGGTTTTCATTGAGGAATTTTGTCAGGTTTGATGCGCAATAAGCCAAAAAACCACTTTCAACTTCTCATATTTTAAAGTTTAGTCATGCCTAATGCTTCCCAAGAATTATCGAGCGTATCGAGAGCACCAGGAGCACGAAGGATGAGAGGGAGAGAGCTCCTGCATTCATGTTATTGTGTGGTAAATATCAGAAGTGCAACTGTTTTGGTTACACTTAGAGCATCTAGAGAACATCTTTTTTTCGTTGCCTGACAGTCACACAACCACCTGTCCACCTGTCGCTAACTCGCTGCAGATTTAGCCAAACTCACCCACTGAGTGGGCGTGTCCAGCGGGTGAGAAAATAAGAGGGGAGGCTTACTGTGGCGTCTCTGATTAAAGAGACGGGCTACGCTAATGGCTACCTGCAGCTCAGACCACAGGAGAGGACTAATTAGAGATAACTCACCCCCGAGAGGAGTGTCTAAACTTCTCTTAGAGGCTTCACACGCTCAGCTCAATCAATAACAGCGAGAAAAGCGCTTGAACGTCCTTTTGTCCCATCAGAGGTGCTAAACCCTGTGGGATCAGTGGGAATTCATGGATTGTCTCGAAACTACATTCCCCATCATTTATTTGCCCTAGACCTTTTTTTTTTTTTTTTTTAAAGATTCAGACTTATTTAAGGTTTTAAAAATTTAAAAAAAAAAAAAAAAAGCTCAAACAACAACAACAAAAAATGTGCCTTTAATAACTGCAACAATGACTTCCATTCAAGGGACTCAGCCGTGTGTAACAGACAGAGAGACTGAACCTTTGTCAACTCACTCACATTTTGCCTTGTTCTGTCGCACTATTTTTCTGGTAATAACGGCAGATTGTGTCTGAGGAACAGGAATTCATAAGTGCTTCGGTCTCCCCTCTGCGTCTCTGCGCTGAAACGCATCCAAGTGAGCATCGATCATTTAAGCTAATATCTCTGGGGGGCCTTGAGAGAAGAAATCCAACATGATAGTAAATCTCTCTGATTTTGGCTGTAGCGTTCAAACTTAATATCGGTGCCGACAAACCGCTCCGTCTCACTTCATTAAAGTGACGCGCTCTCGATAAAAATGTTCTCTTTTTACTGATGATTAAATAACAGAAACCAGTCTGCAGCACTGTGGGAAACCCGTTAATCAACAGAGAGCTTCAACTTTCTAATTGTGGAGCTAATTTTGGGTACTTAGCTGCCAGCCGTTACTTTATACTCCGTTTCACTTGAATTGAGACTTGTGGGTAAAAATCAAACATGTCACCTTGTTCGTCTCTCTGATTCTTGCTGTCAAATCCCAAAAAAATAATGTCAGAGCAGACAAAGTGCTCTTCATATTCGATACATATCTAGACACAGAAAATGCAGTTTTTATCTGTGGATACACCGTGAAATAGCAGTAAATAGGCTTTAGGATTTTTATTTATTTGTTTCTACATTTATTGATGATAAAATGAAGTTATTATTGTGATTGATTATGTGTATTATGATACATAATCAGCTGCCAGTGAGTCTTCTGTTATTCTACAGTTCTTTCAGTTACACCGACTGTCTTTGGAGGCTTTTGGGTAGAAATTAAATGAGATATCTTGTGGCTCCACTCTGTACTTTCTCCTTTCATTCTTGGAGAAATGCACAAGATGACTTCTAGAAATGTAAATCATATAACCCCCCCATACACGCACGCACACGCGCGCGCACACACACACACACACACACACACACACACACACACACACACACTCCTCATTTCGCTGGGATTTGAAAGCTCTGGAAACCAAAGGAGCCACATACTCCTCCATGGAATTCACTGAGAACAGGATGTTGGCTTCCCAGTCACGCGATGCTGCTCTCGTCCCAGCCTTCATGCCCAGTACACATCACTACCTCTGCCATGGAGGTTGCGTTTACAGCCGTGTTTGTTTATCGGTCTGACGGCTGCATCGCGCTAAAACTACCTATTTTCGTGAAACCTGGCGGAGTGGTGAAGGTGGGAAGAACTGGTTCACTTGGGGTGCAGATCTGAGACACTGAGCATCTTCAAACGTCACCCTCCACCAGATTAGAGCCCTCGGTCACACAGCTGAGGGATTAGACGGACCTCCCGACTCCATGTTTGTCAGATTATCAGGAGGGAAACTATAAGTGGCATTTATTTGAAAAATATTGATCCGATAGCCGTTACAACATTTGAGTAATCAGCAAAAGTTCAAGTTATTCCAGTTGAAGCCATGTCTGTGCTGTGTACTACATACAGTACTGCAGACTGCGTTTAATAATAGTACACAGTATAAGACTGTAAGATTAATTTAATATGCAATATTTCCAGATTTGGAAAACAACCATCAGCAGAAACTCATCTTTACTAACCGCTGGAACCACGAAGCTGCAGAGGAGAGATTAGTCAGCAAGACCCAGCCAAAGAGAACGTGAGTCAGTCACACGGCAGCAGGCTGTTGTTCTGGAGCTATGCAACACTTCTGACAGACATCACAGCATTCACCAAAGTACCGTCCAGGTGTCATTCAGACGGACAGACGGACAGAGGGAGGCTACAGAGGCTCTGTTGTTTATCTGGACTCACACGCTGAGATGATAGTGTCTGTCGTGTGAACGCCAAAGAAACAAAGTTCGAAACTCCCAAGAAAACAAACAAACAACTCTCAGGATCAAGTACCATCGTCAGCTCCCCCCCCCCACACACACACACACACACATAAATGACCATTTTCTATCAGACATTTTCCAAAACTGAGACGTGAAAAATATCTCCCACCACATCAAGAAGTCTTCATTTATATGTCAACCATATTTTATGATTCCGTCAGAGAGTGAATGCTTTATTTTGGTTCGTGTGTTGAGCTACGTTGCCAAAACCATGTTCCTAAATGTGTGTTTTGATTTGTTGTTGTTGTTGGAGTTTCTTTTTTTGGGGGGGGCTTTTTTTCCAGCAGATTTGATGAAGCTACTTATCAGTGGAGAGAATGGTTGATTTGATGTGGCGATGCACTCTGAACTGTCCAACGGGACAAACACGCACGGACAAACAGGACTGAAGATGAACATTTAGTCACATGACGCGTTCAGGATCCGTCTTTTACTCTCAGAAAGAAACGTGGTTTAAAAGTGATGCTGTGACTTGCAGCGTCTCTCAGCTCGCCTCAGTGCGACAGCCAGGACTTCAGTCTGGGACGCGATTGCAGAAGCGCTCGTGACAGCGGCTCACAGGCCCACCAGGGAGGGAGCGGAACATCCTTTTCTCATGTGGCACATCAGAAGAACCTGGCTGGCGTCCAGGAGACTGAATTCCCATCAGGTCAATTGCACATTGTTTTCTTCTTTTTTTTGTGGACATTTCAACTTCACACTCACTTACTGGCACGGCTGGAGAGAGGGCGAGCCCCCTTGCACTGATTTATGATGCTCTCATGAATGGTTTGATAGTTGACGGTGGACACAATTGTACCGCTTATTCTGCTGTTTGCAAACAAAATACACGATAAAAATATTATTTTCTTATATTTCTACTCCAGTTCTGATAGCTGGTACTGATTTGGTTTCCCATGTCAGTTTACATGGGAGATGTTGAAAAAAGAAAATGCTGAAGTTTTGCAGTACATGAAATTACATGTGTGTTGCGCATGCAGGTATTTGTATGAAATATCTGACACAATGCAGCTGAATGAAAACAGGTGTGTCCTTTATTTCCAGTTTGGTACTTATAGCTGGGACTGGCATGGAAGCTATTAAAAAAGAAAATCCTTAATTTTACATTAAAATATTCTCATTAACTTTAAGAGAAAAGTACAGGATATGAGCAGTAATATCAGTCTCGTATTAATAGGTGGTTCTGGTTTGGAGTCCAAGAAAATGCAGAATTTTGAAGTTTAAAAAAAAAAAGAATTTTGCACTAAAATGTTAATATGAAATACAGGAGGCAACGATAATGTTCTTTATTATTTGCATGACATATAAATTCACAGCTGGCACTGCTGGAGAGTCTCTGGTGAAAGCGGGAGTCCAGGTTAGGCTCCACCAAAAAAGAGCTGTTTAGCCCTGCTTTGGTGTTAAAAGCCGCCATCAAAACCGTCCCTCCGTGTCTCATGGATACGGCCTCTGCTTCCATATTGCAGCAGCAGCAGGAGGAACAAGTCGTGTTGCCACCAGCGCCACTGAGTCCTGCATCTCAGGAGCCCTGATGGAGCATCAAACCGAGCCATTTTGACCCGGGGCATCGTGGAGGAGGTGAGTAAACCAGTTCAAGCTCAGCATGTAAATCCTATCGCTCCGTTACCACTATCCCTGCTTGATTCTCAATTTTTTTCCTGTCAAGGTTCCATTTTATTCTGTTAACATGCTTCACTTGCTGCATACAGCCACGCATTCTTCGCTCCGGATGGCAAACTTGCAGAACTGAGGAGGACTGCAGGAAACATCGCCTCCCCGGGGGTTGATGCCTCGGCTTTCGATGAACCCAAGCAACCTTTTATTTGCCGAATTCTGATGTTTAGATTGTGTATTCTGTCAGTCTGCCCACTAACTGCGCAGCCTAGAATGAGCATCCCTGCCAGCTCCCTCTCTCCAAGTGATCAAGTGATGTTGTTCTTTAACTGAAGTTTCCTCTCTCGGGGGAAACGAGCCCCGTTTTCCATGCCCGCAGGTTTCAGTTCTGGTGTGGGATTCCCAAGCCCTCAGGAAAGCACAGTTTACAACATTCCCACAGTGGTGGCCACCGAATGACTCTCTTCCTCTTCTCCTCTCGTCTGTTAAACTGGGATTTCTTCTTGGCCATGTTGTTGTCAGGCAGTGGTTTGGGAAGTGGCCCAATGGTTCCTGGTTCTTTTTGTGAAGGGGGGACAGGGGCTGAGGAGGAGGAGTAACCCCCCCCCCCCCCCCCTCCAACCCACAGTCCCTCTAACCCTACCATCCATGACAGCTCCACAGCTTTGTTCCCCATCCAAGTTTCCCCCTCCAAACCACGGGATCTTCTTGGTGGTGGAAAATCCTTCCCATGAGTGGCCCGGGCCTACGGAAGTAATTAAACATGGGTAGTTTAGTGTAATGGACATTGTCGTGTTGCCATTAACTGATCCCCCAGCTCACCAACCCAGAAACAAAGTACTGTATGTTCCTGATCTTTCATGTTTGAGTTGGGAAGCAGCCATCCTCTGTCAGTGTTTAGTGAATCAAATAAAACAGTTGCATAAATCATTTAATAGAAAGATTGAACTTCTGAGCTTATTTTAACACGGTGAAACAGCCAGACGTGGGTTCTGTTGAGCCACGCTAGCTGCTCTGGGGTTCTGGACGTCAGCACGGATATCTTCTGTGCTAATATTAACATGCTAGCATCCTCATTAACACAGATCCCACCTAGAGTGTCTTCAGTTTTGCAATAGAAGTTATGATGATAGAATTTGGCATAATAAGATTTTTCTGTCTTTCAATTTTTCCCTCTCAACCCAACCGGTCGAGGCAGATGGCCGCCCACCCACGGTGCTCGTCGGTGTTTTGCAGTCATCTGTTTAAGTGTCAAGCAAAACGTTGAGAAATGTTGCAAAAAAAAAGGAAATTCATTATCTTTTCATCAACTTTGAGCACATAAACAAGGCTACGCCAGTTTGGTCAGACGATGGTGGTGTAGGCAATGCTGTGCATGGCCAGTGAGTACTGGACATGTGGGACGCTGCAGAGACAAAGTTTCACAACATCTGCAGAGACAGAAACAACAATGTCTACAACATCAGAGCTTAAGAGGGAAAAAAAAGAGGTTCGATCTCCTATGCACTCTCAATCAGCTCTATCGTGATTGAAAAAGAAGAGAAAATCCCCCTCGCACAAGCACACAAACATATTTGTTTACTCAGATTTTTCTTTTTCCATCACGATAGAGCTGAGCTGGACCAGCTGGTGCATTCGGTTGGATCAACTCCCTCGCGCTCACCCGTGCTAGCTCACTGTAGTCAGTGTGTGTTGTAGTGGGATGTTACTTTGTTTCTTGCTCAAATCCCAGAGTTTGCAGCCCAGTGAGCGCATGGCTCTGACTGTACTGGACGATGCGTTTGAGAGTTTGTAATTTGACATTTTTGGACAGTTTTGGTTTTATTAGCCATCGGTTGCTATGAGCTTCAAGCTAAATAAACGCAGCTGGCTCTTTCTCACATCCTTGACTCACAAAGAAGTAATGCAGTGGGGGCGAAAGCATCTTTGCGTCCTCAATACACCTATTTGTGAGTACTTGAAAAGAAAAAAATACACTTTGTGGGAAAGTATTGTTATTGGGGAAGAACTATTTCAAGACGGATGGCTGAGCAACCAACCGACAAAGATTGCCATGACAAATAAACGTGCTTTCTCTTGACATCGCTGTGTGAACGTCACGCATCATGTTTGCTACCTGTCACTTTTCTTTTTTAAAGTGTTTTACTGGCGCATTGCCTGTCAAACTCTCATAACCAAATGCAGTAACTGGGATGAACCAGTCAGTCATACTGGGTTTGACTTCCAATAATGTCGCTCACACTGATGAAATTGATGAACGCCACCTTTGAAGGACTTTGCCACAGCTACAGCTGTTGGCCAACATGTTCCTCTTCGTTTCCACAGCTTCATTGTTCCTCAAAAGCAGACCATACCAGACAGGTTTTATTACACATGCAATAACTTAACATCAGTCCAATGAGAGGGAGCTAATTAAGTATAAGGGCCGAGTAACAGACTGCGACAGTAATTACAGAAGCAATCACTTCACATCCTTCCTGCCCACGCCACATTTCACTACTACCGGCTCCTCTGGAAAACAGTCAAATTACGACTCATTAAGCAACTCTGAGGTTTTTAATTAAGACACACTTTTATACGGAAGAGTCTTTCAGTATTTCCAACCATATATTTCTTAATTATGTCAATAAAGCTGAAGGAATGCCTTGCATCCGAGCACTGATTGAGGGGTTTATGGGGCAAGACACCCTTGTGTAGGGGGAAAAGGCTCCTGGATGCAATCCACACGCATGCGGGGGTTACAGTATGACACAGAAATGAAAAATGATCAATATTTTTGTGCTCATTCATCCACACCCAAGTGTTCCCGCTCAACTAATCTGACACGAGCTCAAACGGAAAGAGGTTGTTTTTCTTGGACCGTTTAACGACAAACTCATGTCATTTTTCTTTCCTTTTTTTTGTTTTTTTTGGTTTTTGTAACGTGAGTCATGTTATACGGCTTTGTGTTTATACAAACTCCACCGGCCCTGCTGTGTGGCAAGAAACTAAACTATAAGCTCTAATTGCACAGATGCAGAATACCTTCGCGCGCGCGTGTGTGTGTGCGTGTGTGCGTGTGTGTGTGTGTGTGTGTGTGTGTGTGTGTGTGTGTGTGTGTGTGTGTGTGTGTGTGCAGAAGTGATGTTGTAATTGGAGGAATTTAAGAGTTCCGGAAGCCTTGTGAAGTGAGATCATTCAAATTAAAGCGCATGGCAAATGGGAAGAAGCTAGAAAAGCCCGATAAAGACGTGAAGTGATTGTAGTGGAACTTTTTAACGGTTGACAGGTGATTTTGATCCACACAACGTCAAGTCTCCCCTTCCTGTTTTACACACAACAGAAAGAATTTCATACGGAAAAGACGCTGATTCTTGGAAATACACTTAAATCCGCGTCTAGAAGTTGTGGTCGACCCATAAAGAGATCAACCACCTTAAATGAGTCTCCACTTGAAGCGGAACACTGCGGTGACATTATAGGAGGCTGTTGAGATTTTGATGGCATCTTGTGGTGTAAATAAACTCAGGCATGGGCAACGCTGGGCTCACAGAGATTTCCAGAGGAACTGAAAAACATTTTATCGCCTGGTTGTCTTTTCCTGCAAAGGCTAAAGTACTAATAATGCTAATCATGTTTAAGGGGCTTTGGTTGAGGACGGTTGAGATGAGAGTCCAGACATGTCGACCTGTGTGGCGCTTCACCATGTGGCGTTGCTCAACCATAAACACACACAGTCGCACGCTGATGGTTGAGGCTGCTGCATGGAGCCAACCTGCTCATGATATTTATGTATGTAAGTGTGTGTGGGTGTGTGTATATACATATATATGCGTGTATATAAATGTGTGAATATTTATCTATTTATCCATATATGTATATGTGCATATATGGATATGTGTACATGTATGTGTGTATTAATGTGTGTATATATACTTGCATATATGTACATATATACGCGTATATATATATACACACATATGTGTGTGTGTATATATATATATACGTATGCATATATATACGTATGCATATATATGTATACGTATGCATATATATACACGTATGCATATATATATATATATAAATGTACTTATACACATGGATATATTTTTTATCAAAATATGTGTACATTTATATATATATGAATATATATATATGTATATATATATATGAATATATGTGTGTGTGTGTATATATATATATATATATGAATATATATATATGAATATATATATATATATATGAATATATATATATATATGAATATATATATATATATATATATATATATATATATGAATATATGTAGGCAGCACAGTGGTGCAGTGGTCAGCGCTGTCGCCTCACAGCAAGAAGGTTCCTTGTTCGAGTCTCAGCTGGAGCACAGGGTCTTTCTGTGTGAGTCTCCATGTTCTCCCTGTTCCTGTGTGGGTTCTCTCTGGTACTCTGGCTTCGTCCCACCGTCCAAAGACATGCAATTGGGGACGAGGCTGATTGATACTCTAAATTGACCGTAGGTATGAATGTGAGTGTGAATGGTTGTGTTGGCCCTGTGATGGACTGGCGACCTGTCCAGTGTGAACACCCCACGCATATATGTGTGTGTGTGTGTGTGTGTGTGTGTGTGTGTGTGTGTGTACATAAATATGTCTTTGTATGTATATATGTATATATATATATATGTATATGTATGTATACATGTATATGTGTATGTATATGTATATATGTGTATGTATATATGTGTTTGTATGTATATGTATATATGTATGTATATGTGTATATATATGTGTATATGTATGTATATATGTATATATGTATATGTGTATATATGTATATGTATGTATGTATATATGTATATATGTGTATATATATATATACATGTATATTTGTATGTATATGTATATATGTGTATATGTATATGTATATATGTGTATATATGTATATGTTTATATGTGTATATGTATGTATATATGTATATATGAATATGTGTATATATATGTATATGTGTGCGTATGTATATATGTGTATATGTATATATGTATGTATATGTGTATATATATGTATATGTATGTATATGTGTATATATGTATATGTATATATGTGTGTATATATGTGTGTATATGTATGTATTTGTGTGTATACATGTGTATTTATGTGTATATACACAACATACATATATACACATACATATATACATGTGTATATATTTATGTATGTGTATATGTAAGTATGTATATATACAGTATACATGTATGTGTATACGTGTGTATATATGTATATGTATATATATGTTCACATATATACATGTATGTGTATATATGTATAAGAATGTATTTGTGTGTATGTGTTTATATATATACCTATATAAATATACATGCCTATATATGTGTTCTTTTTTTACCTGTGTTTGTACATACAAATGTTTATAGCTGTGTATATATTTAAGGATGTGGATACATGTATATATGTATGTATGTACATGTGTATATGTAATCATGGATGTTTATATATGTATGTATATGTATACATGTGTATACATATATGCAAGTATGTGTATACATGTACACATATGCACAGATTTGTATACATGTGTATATATTTAAGACTGTTTATACATGTGTGTATATATGTATGTTTATATATGTGTATATTTATATGTATATGTACATACGTGTATATATGTATGTATATATATCTATATATATGCATTTTTAAACATGTGTATATATGTACAGATGTGTATGTATATATGTGTTTACAAATGTATTTATGTATGTGGGTATACATGTATGTGTTTACATGTGTGTATATATATGTTGTGTGTTTATCCATGTTTATATATGTATCTAGTTGTATACATTCATATATATTCATGTGTTTATATACATGTGTATGTGTACATATTTTTATATATTTATGTGTATATGTATACATGTTTATATATTTATGTACGTTTATACATTTGTATATATATGCATGGATGTGTAGACATGTATATGTATACATGTGTAAATATATGTATGGATGTTTTTACATGTGTATAAATATATATGTATACATGTATATATGTACATATGTGAATTCATGTGTATATATGCATGGATGTGTATACATGTTTATCAGTGTATGTATGTGTATACATGCGTATATGTATGTATATGTATACACATGTATACACATACGTACATATATACACATGCATGTATGTATGTATGTGTATATATGTAAGGATTTTTATACATGATTATATATGTATAAATGTGTGTGTATATATATTTGTGTGTATACATGTGCACATATGTACAGATTTGTATACATGTATATATGTAAGACTGTTAATACATGTGTATATATTTATGTATGTGTATATGTACATATGTGTATATACTGTATACATGTCTATGTCTACTGTATACGTGTGTATGTTTATATATTTATAGATGTAAATATATACATGTTTATATATTTATGTATGTTTATACATTTGTATACATATTCATGGATGTGTATACATTTGTACATGTATATATTGCAATATATGTAGACATGTGTAAATATATGTATGGATGTTTATAAATGTGTATACATATATAAACATATATATGTATGTTTATACATGTGTCTCTTTGAACATTTATGAATAAATGTGTATATATGTATGGATTTTTATACATGTATGGATGTTTATACATGTGTACATATTTATGTGTATACAGTTGTATACATGTAAGTACGTGCTTATGTGTGTATGTATGTACCAATGTGTATACATGTGCATCTACATATGTAAGTGTGCATCTATATATGTAAGTGTATACTTTTGTATCAGTGCATGGATGTGTATGTATGTGTGTATATATATATATATATATATATATATATATATATATATATATATATATATGTATATATGTATATGTGCATATGTGAATTCATATATATATTGTATTTATGTATGTGTATATATGTATGTATTTATGTATGTGTATATATGTATGTATTTATATGTGTATGTATATATATATATATATATATATATATATATATATATATATATATATATATATATATATATATGGGCATATATGTATATGTATGTATATATATGGGCATATATGTATATGTATGTATGTGTGCGTGTGTGTGTATATATATATATATATATATATATATATATATATATATATATATATATATATATATATATATATGGGCATATATGTATGTATATATATATATGTATATATATATATATATATATATATATATATATATATATATATATATATATATGGGCATATATGTATATATATATATATATATATATATATATATATATGGGCATATATGTATGTATATATATATATGGGCATATATGTATGTATATATATATATGTATATATATATATGGGCATATATGTATGTATGTATATATATATATATGGGCATATATGTATGTATATATATATATATATATATATATATATATATATATATATATATATATATATATATATATATATATGGGCATATATGTATGTATATATATATATATATATATATATGGGCATATATGTATATATATATATATATGGGCATATATGTATGTATATATATATATATATATGGGCATATATGTATGTATATATATATATGGGCATATATGTATGTATATATATATATATATATATATATATATGGGCATATATGTGTGGATGTTAATACATGTATGTGCATGAATATATGTATATTTATACATGTGTATATATGTATGTGCATCAATACATATTTTTATACTGTATGTCGTGTATCCATGGTTATGTATACATGGGTGTGTATAAATGTATGTATGTGTATACACATGTATACGTATGTGTATACTTGTGTATACGTATGTGTATACTTGTGTATATATGCAAGGATGTGTATTCACATGTATACACATACGTACTTTCATAAACATGTATATATTGTATGTATTATGTCTGTGTATACATTTGTACATACGTACGTATGTATATTTATGCATGTATGTGTATATATGTATGTTTATACATGTGTTTGTATGTACTGATGTGTATATATGTGTATGAGTATACATGTGTGTGTGTATATATATATATACATATGTAATTATATGTGTACATGTATGTAATTATATATATATTTATATATATGTAATTATGTATGTGTACATGTATGTAATTATTTATATTTATATATATATTTATATATGTAATTATACATGTGTACATGTATGTAATTATATATGTGTACATGTATCCATACATATGTGTGTACACACTGACATATTTCTATGTGTGTGTGTTCTGTTGACGTTCATCTGTTGTGAGGGGGAAGTGCTTTGTGTTTCCGCCTCATTCCTGACATCACCCTCAGGATACCACTGATGACACGAATAAGGAGCTCTGGTTTTGGAATCAATAAATGATAATAATTGTCAACATCCGAGCTGAAAACAAACAAACAAACAACGTTGATTGTTGTTAATTCCATCACCAATAAAGTGAATAATCAGCCCTGTATCTGGGCAAACAAATCTTCTTGAAGCAGTGTCATGGCTGCAGGAACGTCCTCACTATCTCACATGGCTCTGGTTCCTGTAGCTCAGTTGATAAGTTGAAGGATGGAACCAGGAGGAGAGCTGACCAGTCGGTCTGCTGCGCTCTGGTGCAGAGGGAGCAGATTCTGTGTTTGTGTGTGTTCTGTTGATGAACAACGAGGTGGAATGAATAAGTTCCGAGAGGGACCAGACACTGGAGGACAGATGCTGAGACGTCAGCTCCCAACTCAACAGTCAAAATAGATGGAGACGAACGGCTGAGCGGTGGAAGAAGTCAACTGGAACAAAGGCAGAAAAAAAGAAATAAGAGGGGAGCAGTGATGGAGGGACTAAGATACCTGCCGCACTGGAAGGGAAAACAGTGCCATCTAGAGACACAACACTCCAGCTGTTCTGCTGATGAAGCTCGTCACTGATGGGAAACTTCAATCACGTCATGAATCTGTTCTGCACGTTTGATTCATTAACTTTAATATCCGGTCCCGAAGGTTTCAGTGATTCTCTCCTCTGTTGTTCCCTGTTTTAGTTCTATCAAATTTTATTTTTTGGAGAGGACGCTTCAAAAAAAAAAAAAAGTGCTCAAAAATGAAGGATGAAAGTGAACACGCCGGCTTCCGATAGAACCTTGACTCACCCTCGAGCAGGATCCATCAGGCTCACCAGCATAACAGCTGATCATAAATCCCTTGATAATTCAATGGATTTAGATCGATCGTCAATAATTCTGCCACGTGTGTTTATGCGGAAAGCAAATACAGAACCCGTCAGGTAGGAAGTCCTTGTCTCTTCTTGTACTTCTACTGTGACTCCTTCCTCTCGGGATCTGCGTCTCCCACAGGGCCGGTTTCCCAAACGGGGTTTTCTCTGGTGGATATCTTCTCTCAAACGTTCTTAATTTGGATCTATATTGCAGTATTTGGCCGCTGGCGGTGATCATTACAGGTTCAGGGCGTGAGAATATGGAGAGGTGAAGGGAGCACACACAGTTCTCACCAGACCAGGATGAGTCCAGACCAGGAACTAGACCAGACCAGGATGAGACCAGACCAGGAACGAGACCAGACCAGGATGAGACCAGACCAGGAACAAGACCAGACCAGGATGAGACCAGACCAGGAACGAGACCAGGCCAGAACAGAGCAACAGGATTCACCTTCATGGAGGAATAAACTGGTATGTTTGTCTCTTTTGTTTGATAAACCACAAAGTAAACATCAGTCACTGGCTAGGAGACTGGTTCTGGTTCTGGTTCTGCATCAGATAAGACCCACCTGCCTTTTGATTAAGGACGCTGGAATGAGAACTTGAGTTCCAATAATCATGACAGCAAGCCACCACGGCAGCCTGTTGCTGTCTGGGTTTCTGCTGAGGCCTGGAGTCCAGGGAAGATTATGCAAATGAGACCAGCTCACCTGTCCGTCTCTCTCCTCTGTGTCTCCGTCTCGGCGCACGATTGGCTGACAAATCGTCTCAAAGAGAGAAAACGGTGAACTTGAAGCTGCACTTGGTGGGAGGAATAAAACACCGTGAGAGCTCAACCAATCAGAAATGTTCAGCTTGGAAAGTCCTACCCCCCCTCGAGTAGGGACTTTTCTCAGGGTAGATTAGTTATCCTAGAACTAATTTTAGACCCTGGTTCCTCAAAGGATGCCTCGTTCTTGGGGAAAGTTCTTGCGAGTTCTGTTCATCAGCTCCGAGCAGTGACCAGAGCCTCACCGCCGTCCTCCTCATCGGCTCCTCTTCTGTACGAACAGAGTGTCGGGCCGCTCACCTCTGTAATTTCTATTTCATTTTAAAGACCAGAGACACATTTTTGGAAGCGTCTCAGAGGATTGAATCCCAGCGTCATGTCACATGTGGCTTCAGTGGCAGGAAACTGAGACCACAGAACTCTCCCTGAAAATGAAGCCGTGGAGAGGCTTCTGTCTCGCCTTGATAGTGACGGAGAGGTGATTTTCTTTCAACATAACCTGCACTCGTGTGTGTGTGTGTGTGTGTGTGTGTGTGTGTGTGTGTGTGTGTGTGTGTGTGTGTGTGTGTGTGCGCACAGAATGAGGTTTTTTTTTTTGTCTGGGACGTGTTGCTCTGTAGAACATCTTGGACGAGGCTTCGAGGAGAACGGGAGGATTCTCGATGGCTAACAGAGCAGGAAATAAGGAGAATGATCTTGCTTTTCAAGAATCTTTAAAATTTGTGGTGGTGGTGTGGAAGCCCACCCATACGGAAGAGTGTTAGGGCCACCCATGAGAGAAAAAAATGAGAGGAGGTCGATTTTTTTTCACCCTGCACTTCGAGAAAAAAAAAGTCGAAATGTCGAGAAAAACGTCAGAATACAAGGTCGAGAATACAGTTGACCTTTTGAGACTGACTGCTTCTACCAAAGGCTGTGCAGGCCGTCAGGTGAACTGGTGAAACTTTCCTTCTTTAGTAACAAAGAAACCCTCTCTCCTTTAGCTGTAGTTAGCAGTATTAGCACTTTGAAGAGACTGTGCCGAAAACCGCGACTGTTCCCAAGGTCAGACCACACAAGCTCGGAAGAGAAGTCAAGACATTCGCTCAAGAAGACGTATGTCCACTTTATTCTCGGCATTTCGACTTTTTTCTCAAAGTGTGGGATGAAAAAAAAAAAATCTACCTCCTCATTTTTTTTCTCTCATGGGTGGCCCAAATACTCGTCCCTACACCCAAGTACTTCAGCCCATTAAAAAAAAGACACACGGGGGAGACTAGAGGATTGTTATACATTTACTGTGAGTAAGTTAAGGTACACGAAGCCAAACACATTTAGAGGTCTGAGAAATCATCAGTAGATGTGAAGTAAAATCGACTCACAGACAAGGCAGCTTTCTGGGTAATAAAGTTTTTTTTCTATTTAAAATAAATGCTTTTCACGTGACGTTTTGTAAAACGGCTGAAACAGCATTGGGTCTCTGCCCCCCCCCCCCCTCCATTTTTGCCGCTAACCAGGGACGCCCCAATGTCATGGCAGCCAATCGATAACTCTCTGGACGACAGTCGCGACATCGTTGAATGAGATGCGTTCACAGACGGCAGCGGCCAATATGAGTGTGTTTATTTGAGAGGTTATGATGAAGTTTGTTTCAGAAATTGAAAGATGGTGGGATAAAGCACAGAAAGACATTTCTAACACAAAGTACACATTAAAAAAAAAAAAAAAAGATGGGCTTCTGCAGATATTTGCCGTTTTGAATACGTTGGTCTCCAAATGATGAGCAGACCTCAAGCCCCTCCGCTCATTCCCTTTGTTTATAATGTGGTAAAATTATGATTTTTTTTTACATCCAAATGTTTTGGAAATGAAGAAAAATGTTTTTACTGTGAATGTCACCGGTACTTGTTTTCACACAGTTGAGATCGACATCTGTGAATGTCGACTATCAGCCAAATCAGCTGCAAAATACCAGCAGATCCACGAAGTATCCAATACTGCGTGTGCACCCCGCTAAAATAAGGAGTATCGGCATCTGAGATCAACTTCAGGAATATTTCAGACATTGTTTTTTTTTTATTGGCCCAGAATTCACAATCTGTGCATCGCCCATGCTGACACAAACATCCCCCTGAGCCTCAAATGTGTGAACGTGTCCACAGCCCCCTGCTTCTCTGTGACAACATTCAGCTGATTCAGCGTTTTTCTTCTAACTCTGTATAATGTTTATTTTCTGACTGCATGCAGGGTTACTGGCTGTATATCCAGCATGCACTCTGCCTGAGAGTGGAAGGCTAACATGTAGGATACATATGTGGACATATTCCGTTATCATAGTAATATATTGGAAGAGAAGGCTATTGGATATATTTGGACTTCAAAATAACTTATTTTATTCTTAGAAAATGATACGTAATTTGTAAACTGGGTCCAGAATGGCCCAATGATGTGGTTTCTCTTTGGGTTTTCGGTTGGGATGTGCTCTGACCAGGAAGATGAGGTGGGCGGGGTTAGTCCCGGTGAAGCAGGAAGTTCTTGATGGGTTCTGGCAGTGGTAACGATGGTATGTGGTTGAGACGCTTCTTTCCCATTGTTCTGCGGATCTTGATGCGACACAAGTGCGTCAACCTGCGAGGACACCCTGAGAGGGAAAACAACGGAAGATTCTAGATGACTTGACAGCGTACAAAAATGACCGTGTGATGTTTACAGCGGGTAAAATAAGTTCTGAACCATTTGTCAAGGAAAATATATTTCCAAAAAATATGCTACCGACATGAAATTTTTCGAGTTATGAAGACTGTTCGTGTGGAAGAGATCACATCTGAGCGATGCATGCAACTAGTTTCTCCATACAGGAGGCGTCTGGAAGCTGCCGTTACCAACCAAGGCTTCAGTATGAAGTACTAAATAAATTTAAGTGTGTTCAGTACTTTTTCCCTGTTTCATTCCATTTTATTCCACATAATTTATGGACATCTAAGGTTTGATTTCTTTGCATGTGCGGGTTGCATGGATTGTTACCAACATCTGGTGAAAGTTTCATGTCAGTAGCACCTTTAGACATAGATTTGTTTTTAAGTTTTTCTGTGTCAGTCAGTTCAACTCATGCAACCTCCGCAGACTAACTGGCTATTAGACATCTGAGAGCCTGCCACTAATTGCTTTGTTATGAAAAGGATGTTTCGGGCTCTGGTTGCCTAGGTAACCCTCTTACATTTCCCATTTTTCACATCTGTCCATCCGCAGTATCCTCGATCGCCCAGAGAGAGTTAGCCTTGTTTCTTCATCTCCAAGTCAGTGAAAGAAATGGCTGAAACAGGGTCAGAGGTCAACATGAGCTTGAGATATTTTGTTTGACGGAGTAAAAAACACCAATTAATGCTTTTTTTTTTTTTTAAGTGTCTTTACAAAAAATGGTTGCTAACAAGCAGCTAAACAAGTCAAAAGGTCAATAAACGTCATCGCTTACAACAGAAGAAGCGTGAGGCAGCTGCGGCGACGTCGAGTCTGCGTTGTAGTTTGTTCTTAGCGTAACGTTAGCTTTGTACTGCAAACAATAGCGTCTATGCTTAAAAAAAATCATAAAAATGGTGTTCAATACAGAAGATTTGCTTGAACAAAACCTGAAAAGTGACATAAACCTAAGTTTGCCACAGAGGGGATTTTAGTCAATCATCCAAATCTGCGAAAAAATCGCAATGGCTGTTGGGAAACCGTGGTGATGCTAACCCACGGGGGCGCTAACGTGTGTTGGCCTCCAAAATATGGCATCCCTGTTGCATGTTGAGATTAACCCTGTCCACACCCTCTTTGCCTCACTGGAGTTTCTCTGGCACACCACTGTTCTAAGTCACCAGTTTTCTTTGAGATCCGACTTAAAAGTGGAAAAGTGCAGAGAGGTGTGGAAATCCCATCTAAATGTCAAAGACGTGTCCTCATACATTACTTGGACTCACTCCTTGCCTCCTGGAAGACACCGAGCGCTTCCGGATCCACCTTCCTCCGGTTGGGAGCCTCCAGCACCGACTCATCCCAGGAGACGAGGGCCGGGTTCGCCCCGTGGTCCAGCAACAGGTGGACGAAGGCCACCTCGCATCCATGGCGCAGGACAGCGTCCAGCAGGCAGGAGGCCAAGCCACGAGCCAGAGCTTCGTGACAAACCGGACCCGTGTAGTTGAAGTCCGGCTGAGCGCCGGCCTGAAGCAGTGCCCTGAAGCAGTGAAGGTGGTGGTAGGCAGCGCTGATGTAGAGAGGACACACCACCAAAGTGTTGAGGGTCCGGGCACTTAAGAGCAGCCGGGGTCCCAGCTGGTGGTCCATGTCAACATCGGCATTGAACCTGGACACAGGTTACCATGGTTACAGCCCAAAATGAGGAAAATATCATGGACGATAAATGTGAGGGTGGAAAAAAAATGGAATAGGTTTTCATCTAGGAGGGCCTGATGACATCACACATGCTAACAAGGAGTTTTCTAGCAAGTCCAAGTCAAGTCTCCAGTCTTTGGTCCCAAGTCCAAGTCAACTTTCCACTTTCTGGTCACAAGTCAGAGTCAAATGTCAAATATTTGAGTGGCAGGTCCAAGTCAAGTCTCTGAGGGGCAAGTCAGGTCTCAAATCCCTGCTCATAAGACCAAGTCAAGTCTCACGCCTCCCCCTCTGTACTAGTGTGGCTACCCTGTGCCTGCAGGTCCAGTAAACCTGGCCTGATGACCTCACCTGATGAGTTCCTGCAGGATGTCCAGCCTTCCCACCCGCGCGGCGTGATACAGCGGTGTACTGCGGTGGTGGCGGCTTCCATTGGGGTCAGCTCCAGCCTCCAGGAGGATCCGGACACAGTCCAGGTGACCGTTAACGACAGCTACATACAAGGCTGTCTGGCCTTTCACATCAACCAGGTCCACCTCGGCTCCCTGGGCGATCAGATACGCCACTGAGGCCGCGTGTCCCGCTGTGGCGGCGATCCGGAGAGGCGTGCAGGGCAGGCAGCCACAACACCACACGGACTTCTCGTTGATTCGCCTGACACCAGAGGAAAGAGAGGAGGAGTTTTAGTCTCGGACAGTGACCCTGGCGGAGGTGTCCACTCCGTCACTGCTGCCTGGTTTCAGTCGGCATTAAACAGCAGCGTATTTACACATCTACGTCTCCTCCCTCATGAAGCAGTCCCAGAGAAACTGGTTCCTGTTTCTGGTCCTTACTGTCTGAAGCTGTCCTCCTGCAGCAGGTTCCTCAGGGTGTCCAGATCTCCCACATACGCTGCGTTGTGGAGCCGCATGTCATCCTGCTCCAGTGGTTTGTCGCAGAACTGCTCCTGGAGCCATTCCTTCAGGTTACGGCCTGGAGACGACAGCACAACCATCAAACCTGCTCTGAATCATCCTTCTGAAGACGATGTGTTGACACTGATGGACAGTTTTTACTTTTAATTTATTCAAAATATATATTAGACCTGCAAATATTTAATGAGCGTCAGCTGTGTCTGATGGTATTCTACATTTCGGTTTCTGAGGTTCTGGTGGTCCAGGGGGTCTACAGCTGAGAGGAGGGCCTCACATAAGCCTGAACGCCTGGCAGTGGGTTTCAGAGTAGAACAGAACAGCTGAGCAAGGCTGGGTGTGTAACGTGACAGGCATCCGCGTGTAAGTGATAGAAACTGCTGTTTAATGACGTCACACACGTCCGCGTCTTGAGCCACAGCCGCAGCACCGATCGTTAACACGCCACTAACACGCAGACGCATTTTCCCATTTGTGCCGGTCAGCACCCTGCACCAGGGCGGATCCGTGCTCCCTCCATCGCCGCTAGCTGATGAATCATCGGGAGGCTGTTTACCTGCAGCGGTGGCTCCCGGCAGATCCGACACGGTGATGAGCGGAGGGAAGCCGATACTCGGTGGCTCGTCCACATCAGCCTCGGGGCCGTCAGCCATGCTCCTCAGGTGTCGGACCTCTAGTCTAGAAAGGAGGATTCGCCCGAGTTCGACAAGGAAGCACAAAAACAAACAAACTTGGCCGTGAGGACGTGCGTCGGGGCGCTGCTTCCTGGCTGCGCTCAGCTGGGCGCATTTTAAAGGGACAGCGCGCACCACGCGACCGACCGCTCGAGGTCGGCGACCAACGGTTTTTAAGACGTTACAAACAACAACAACAACAACAACAACCCAATAATATCACAGAATCCTGAATAAATTAGTTAAACTAATTCTGTTGTAAAACTGTCTGTGCACCCAGAGTCCAAATTTAAGTTGATTCAAAATCCATCTGCTATTTTTATGCTAGTTATAGGACTATTTTTATTTTATTTTATTTTATTTTATTTTATTAGAAACAATAAAGGACTTTTCTTTAAAAGAAACAAAAATTCCAAACCTGTTTGTTGGCAACACACCTCCAGTTGGCGTCCCGACTCGACTTCGATACTCACACAAACCTGACCCCCCTTCCATGTGTCCTGGAGGCCTCCGGTCATCCTGGTCCTGGTCTGAGCCCACAGACTGTCAACTACACAACTTCAAGGTGCAAGTAAAATGCCAGCGGTCTGTCTGGAGTCACTTAAAGGCGGTTGAAAACAGTAAAATTCCAACTAAAGGATAAACTTCATCTCTCATCTTTGACATGTCCTTAGATAACTTGATAAGGTGCTTGGTTTGGTCTCCATCCAAAGGCTGGTATATGCCTAAAAAAAAACAACCTCCCCTTAAGGAGCATTTTATGGCCTCAGGGTGTGTCTTGGTAGCGCCTGGAGACTTGGTTGAACACAGTTACATAAACAATGTATTTGTGGTCTCAAAACCACATGAAATCCAGTCCCCCTTTTTAGTTTCCCTCAGCAAGTCCTGGTTTTGCTAAAGGCAGGAGTGTGTGGGGTAGCTGGAGGTTGCGTGCCTTTTAACTCGAGGTAAAAGAGTTGCATAATGTTGCCCTAAAAAAAAAAAAAAAAGTAAGAAAACCTGAACTGTGCAGAGCCATGAATTTGTTCTGGCTCTCTGACGGTCCCAGCCACGGCCCTCCACTGCCAGGTCAGCCTCACACACCCTGCCAGGGTCCTAAAAATACAAGGGCAGGTCAACAATAACTGGTTTCTTACAGACTCCAAACCTGGTTCCTGCACCTTGTTGAGATGCAGCCAGGTAATGGAACACTCAGGCTAAATGGCCATTTAATAATACGTTAATTAACCCCGGAACTGAGCACTTGGTGAAGAAAATCTGAGGCAAACGGCCAAAACGCTGCCGACATTCATCCTTAACTGTCTGTGAATCAGCTTCCTGCCGGAGGCGATGGGACCGCTCCAGACTGGAGCTCCGTATGAAACCCAGACAAAGTGCAGTTCATTTTCAAGATTAAAGTAGGAGTCAAGATAAGATTAAAGGATTAGCGAGTCACTGCGGCCCCCCGAGTTAACGTGAAAGGTCAAGTCACTCATTAGCATCATGAACCATTGTTCAACACTGAGCCTTTTAGTTTTTTAACAGTGAAGAGAAATCCGTCATCTTTGTAGGAGCTGAAATGCAGACGGACAATGGAGCTGACCTTTTTCTTGGACTGCACCTCTTTTTTTCCCCCCGCCCCACCTGTTGGATCTGGGGCCGGTGTATTTGCTGGAAGCAGGTGGTCACGCCTCACGTGAGCCCCGGGGGGGGGGGGGGGGGGGCTCAGGATAAATCTCCCAAACCTGCAGCACAAATCTTGCTCAGTAGCTGTTAAAAGGAGCTTTTTGTGTGTTGCAGCTGTTCAGTTGCTTGCCAGAGAGAAGTCATTGTTACTTGAGGGTCTCAAAAAGAAAGTAGAAGGTGATTTGCTCCGGTCGCGCTGGACTCGACCTCCCCTTTAAAACAAATTACAAGGAGACCTGTTTATTGCAACGTAACCATTTATTTCACTGCACTACAAAAGTATATCATTATTTGAACTATGATACAATCTCCACATATACAGAATATACAGCTTACACTTATGATATGATAGAAATGGTTTACAGTATCAACAGTCCTTTGACAGAAGACGCACTTGCTCACTTACCAGGTTTTTCCCCTGCAAGATTCATGAATATCATTTCTATATGAGTGTGATACTGTAAATAAAGAGGACTAAATGAGATGATGGGCTTTTTAAACCACCGAATCCTCAAAGGATCCATCGACTGAATAACTGAATAAATATTTTCTACTGAAGCGATGCAGCGTGCCCTTTAATGAAAAGGTGTAAGACGCAACTGATGTCTGTAAACCTGCGACTGCTGGTCCTTATAACAACTGGTTTTTATTTCTCCCTACTTGAGCGATAAACCTACAGAGGAACTTGTCCATTAAAGCCGTAATAATGTGAAATATCCCACTACAGATGTGTTCAGGACAGATGTGTCATCGCGGATCCATGTGCTAATCCTCAGGACCTGATGAGACAATGGAAAATGCCCCAAAAAATCCGTTCTATGTCATCAAATACATATAATTTGAATTTCACTGTATTTTAATGAACTATTTTGTGACTAAACGGGCCCTGCGACGGACCCTTGACAGACGAGTGGTACAGAAAAGGGTGGATGGATGTGATGTGTAAATTAGCCAGATTAGAAAGCAGGATTTAAATTGTAGCTGGGCTTGGTTGGATGATAGAACTGAAGGAGAGGAAGAACCGCTCAGATCTGGGACCAGATCTGATGACATCATCACCTGGGTGGGGCGCCCTCGAGTTCTTTCATAGCTTGAACTACTTCTTTTTCAGTGTGACAAGAGTTTCCCTGCCGCAACACGATAATTTGAAGAGGCCTCCTGCAGTCGTCCAACATGGAAAACCACACTCAACAATGAAGGGTTTTAGAGCTGAATAACTACCCTTTTAACATGAAATACATACAAAAATGTGCTTTCTTGTTGCACTATTGTTTCTTGAAATTGTATTTTAATTCCTCGGTGGGTTGCTACAGTGTGTATGGTGATTAAAATCACGTGGAGAGTGGATACAGCTTTACTGTAGCTGCAAGTCATGGCCACAGTGGAAGAAGAAACTACTAGAGTGCAGGACTGTTCTCTCGTGTACTACAATCATTACTGCAGTATTGCTTCATGGCTTCGTAGCAGCTACGTACACTTGGAAAGCAATGCTGTTTTTTTTTAAATGCCTACTAAAAGTCACATGTACTCATCAGCCGGCTGCGATAAACATAACGTGTCAGTGCGTTTCATTATGAAGAGGTTATGATGGGGGGGGGTCTTTGGGGAAATATCTGACACTGTTTGGGTTCAGCTGAGAGGAGGAGGGGCGTGTCGTGTGATTGACAGCAGCTGACGGGCTGTTGTTGAGTGTTGGGTTCTGGGGTCAGCATCTGCACGCATCGCAGCGATGTTTGCAGGCACGTTGACATGTTCGATGTGCTGAAGCTCCACCGCTAATTTAGCGGGGAAATTGTTTGTTGGCTCACTAAACAAGCTAAGGTGCACGACGGGACCTGTTTTCATGTCCGGAAGTCAGATAAGAGGAGGCATCGCAGGGAACGCTGCGGTGGCGGTGGCTCTTTCTTTAGACAGTTTTAATTGGCTGTCTGGACACAAGCTCTCAGCCTACGGAGTGACGTTATTCCATCACGTTAATGAAGACTAGGGGGCGCCGTCATGGAACAAAACACTTCCAAAAACGCTTTTAAGGTGCACAGGATGAGATTTGTGATATAGAGCAGAGACGTGTGACAGAAATATGTGTATCTGATTTCAGTCGTGTGTATTGAGCGAGTCAAATAGGAGGTTATTTTAAAAAGAGTTCAAGTTCACGCAGAAGTTTCAATAAGACCAAACATCTCTATCGCGAAAGAGGTAAAGTTTGGCAAATCCTACAGTACAAGGAGAGTGGAAGGATCGTGCTGTACGCTCACTTTTCCCTGAAAGCACATGACATCAGTGTGTCTGTGGTGCGAAGTACTTTGTAAAGTATGAGACAAGAACACTGCATTGTTGTTAACGGTGCCGCTTCCTTGCTTGGTGAGCTGCAGAAATGAAGATAAGATACATTCTTTTAGAAAGTGTTTTTTTTTACAAACACGTCAGAGAGGTTCTTCCCATGTTCACACTCAAAGTGCAGTGGTGCTTTCAAATTGGAACAGTAAAAGAAAGAACGCAGACACATGACAATACTGCCGTGTACATAGGAGGGGACTGGAGAAGGAGCAAGATCTACTAAAACTACTATCTACATCTAGCAAAGAAAAAGAAAAAACAAAGCCACTGTTCCACAACTGGAACGTGGCACAGGAGTCTGAGTGGTGTATGGTTACTGTACCAGGACGACAGGGCGCGCAGCAATGACTCCTCAAACACAGGAGCAACTAAGCAGCGCGTCACGTCTGGATCCCTCACACCAAAGTCAGCAGGATTCTTGAAATGATGATGATGAACGCTTCACAAGTTGAATGTATTGAGTTTTGATCGATGAACTAAAACACCTCAGGAAATACCACACTTACGAATCTTAGAGAACGTCTGCTGATGAGGAGCTAAAAGAGACGACAAACATCATGAAAGCAGACGGTGCCTGACGCTATTCGATGGGATGCTAGAGTCGCGTCTGCTGTGTAGTTTTTTCATGCTGTTACTTCCTGGAAATGATCTCGTTGAACAAAACTTCCTAGCCATACGTTAGCCACAGAGCTGATCGTCTAGTGCCTGTAAATCCAGCGTGGGAATCCCACCGGCTGCTGGTGGAGGGAACTCATGGTGACGCTAACGTCAGGGCCGGCCTACACAACTGCGTCATCCCTGCAGTGCTCTACAGGAGATGCAGTGATCATGGCGGAAAACAGGAAATGAAACAGATTACTGAACTGCGTATTACTCCAATCAAACTGTATAGTCAATGCAGAGCAGTGGCGGGGGAAAATAACAAGAGGCAGCACACAAAACTGGGGAAAGCAACCTGGTGCCACACCACAAACCTGATTGCCGATTATACAGCAAACCAGACTCCCATGTTAATTATTGCTCATTTTGAAGTGGACTTCTGATGAAGTGACCACACAGCAAATCCAACCTTCAAGTCAGGAGCTGTGCGCCGACTCCTTCCACAAAGGCACCATTATAGAGGGTAAAAGACAGGGTTAGCTTAGCGTGCGTGGCAGGAGGGGATTTGAATTATTCATGTTTACGCCAGTCGCAGCAGCTGATATACCTAACTTCATCAGCCTATAAAACAGGATAGAACCAGACCTCCAACCCATCGTGTGGAGTTGTTTTATCTTCTGGTTTGGTTGTGTATGTATCAGTCAAGAGTCCATCTCCTGTTCCGACAAAACCCTTGAGAGAACCATCTTGTTCCAGACCTGTTGATGTTCTACACAAGAAAACTGTCACTCACATCTTCAGTGCATTTCTTCAGAGAAGTTTTTGATTGCAGGGTTTGTTTCTCGTGTTCTCAGGTTTTGGAGGAGAAGTTGATCCCGGTCACCATTTTCTGGATCTTCTCTTCATTCTTCAGTATGTTGGACCTTACAGCACAGATCTTGTCCTGCTGGTCTTTGATCAGCTGCTCCAGCTCAGCTAGTTCTGCCTGAAGAGGCTCCACTGCCCGATCAGTCGCTCTGCAGCACGTACAAGCATGCGGTGTGAAATGAAGTCATTCACAGCCGACCAAAGTTAAAGAAATTCAGAAATATCAGATTCACAGGAATCTGTGTGTGCACAGGGATGAGCGATGTTATGAATCAGAGGTTATTGTGTTCGAGAGTGTGAGTCTGCCCTCTCACCTCTGCTCCTGCAGCAAGGCCTGTGCATGTTTCTTGTTCTCTCGCTGCCAGGTGTGCAGTTCTGCTTGCATGGCGTCCATGTCCTCTTGGATGTAGTCCATGATTTTGCCGAGGGGCAGGGTGCTGCGGCACACCGTCTGGATGGAGGAGCGGAGCCGCTCTATCTCCCGAGTAACCAGGTCCCGCTCCTTCTTCTGGGCTTCTTCAGACACCAGGCTCTGAGTGAGGAAGCAGCAGATACGTCGAGTGACGTTTGGAGCATGACAACGATGGATACATTTACCTACACGCCAATAATCAACGACAGTTGTGGAAATTGTAATATTCTAATTTGATAGACAATTGAATTTTTGGGATTAGGCCTTTTTCTGAATGTAGCATTTTCCAATCAAGACCTGGGATGTCAGCTGGGTTTTGGGAGCATTCTTTGGACGTGTGTACAGCTTATTCTCACGACCTTGCACCTCACTGGCCTCTTGTCTCTTTACGGACAGATGTGTGAAGTGTGCAAGCTTCACTGTGCTGACGAGCAATATAACTTGTCTTGACTTCACGGAATATATTCCAAGTCTTAGCAGTCAGTACTTCATTTTGGTGGGAGAAACTACAATTTTGTTGAGTCTCCCAGCACTCAGAAGTGAGCAGCAGCAGCAGCAGCAGCAGCAGCAGCAGCAGCAGCAGCGAAATGTTGGGCGCATTTATATCTGTTAATTTGAGAATTAGGAGACGGCACATTAGCGACTTGATTAGAAGTGATATGACTGATGCTGACAACAAGGCAGGAATGGAAACATTTTCAACACACAGTAAAAAGGGAGAAAAAAAGAAGAAGAAAAGCCTTGGTTGTACTGTGACATCCTTCATGCTAATGGTTGCACTCGTCACTCAATTACCTCTAAGAACATACACAAGAATCACTTGAGTCCCTGGACCAAAACATAATAAACTGACATTAGGAATTCTACCTTTGCCAGCGACGTCTCAAATGACTGACTGAGCGAGAGCAAAGCTGCAGTTAGTGGTTAAAGGATTCCAAGGCTAAAAATGTTAGGCAGGAATCCTACCAACCTAGCTGTATATATAAAGATCAATCGCACTGAGTAGGCATGTAAAGTGTGTGTGTGTGTGGGGGGGGGCTTCTGATATACTGCGTTCAGTTGGGGGTGGGGGTCCCTATATCCCAATTACACCCAGTCCCTTGATGGCAGAGGAGGGGAAGGTATCAGGGAAAGACCTCTCTTAGCAGGCAGCAAACCCGAGGATGTTTGCTCAGCTGGGCTTCATGAGGCTGCGCGTGTGTGTGTGTGTATGGGTGTGTGTATGATGAGAAAACACTCAATACTGCAAGCCTGAAGCCACACACGAAACATACAGCGGACACACAACCCCCACCTGCTCTCTTGGTCCTGTTTATTTTAGTAACAGGCTGTGGCAGAAGGGTTATTTTACTACAGTATAGAGTAACAACTACCACACTTAGACCTCCTTTCAAGTTCAACTCTTGGCCTTGTTTATGCTATTTGGCTGTGGAGATCATAGCACCTGCCATGATGAAGCAGCAGAAATCACACGCGCGTCAACGTGTAAACTAAATGACAACTTCCTCTTCAAAACAAACAGGCTGTCACGGAGCTCCAGGGGCCGGGGGCTGGATCTGCTCGGCCCCGCTGGAGCAGGTATTGATGAACTTATCAAGGCATCTCCTCAAAACAACCCAAGCAGCTCAGAACATCCGGGCTTGAAGGGTAACTTGACTAGACAAGACCACACTGCAGTAATGACATCAAACATCATTGTTTGCCAGCAGTTCTTCTCAGGAAGCAAATTTCTGACAACCTCACTCTGCTGCCCGTTTGAGACGGCTCGGGAGTGTGAAGGTTGAAATGCCTCGACCCAGCGGTCCCCCGGCTCGGTGGGTGGCTTTCCACTGAGGGCGCTGAGAACCTTGCAGCTAGACAAACACTGTGGCTCTGTTGGGCTGCCCAGCAGCAGCTTGGTCTGCATAACCCAGACAGGACCGGTGAATTCACTCTGTTTGCCATCCCCTTGCTACCGCCCCCCCCCCCACCTCCTTCTCTGTTGGAAAATAAAAAACTTGGTGTGAAAACATGACCCCTGGTTCGTGTGCACTCTGTCCTGGTGGATATAAATCACTGCTTTATGGAGGTCTCTGTCGGGGTCTACAAGACCAGTGAGCCCCCCTCTGTCTCGCTGCTCACAGAACAATATTTAGATACGGTGACCACAGATGAGCAGGAGAATAAGAGGGAGGGGGGCATGTTTCCCCATTATCTCCCAACAGTGAAGAAATTCCTGGGCAATAGGGAATTCCCGGCCTAACAAGACAAGGAAGCTTTGTCTGACGTGATTAAAATTAATATCCAGAAAAACAGTGGATGCGCACATCAGTGAACAAAGTGCTGAACCCATGTAGCACTCACGGTGTCGCACTGAATGAAGCTCTGTGTGCAGACCTTTATCTTGTTCCTTGTAAGGAATATAGTACAGATAAATGAAGGTGAGTTGGAGACACCCAACAGTGGGTCACTGCGAGGCAAATTACACTTTTTGGGTCACTTTGATGCGGATCAAAAGAAAACTGCGGGGATGTCATATTTTTGCAGCCCATCTCAGGAGCTAGCATCTCCAAGGGTTCCCTCAACCAAAAAGTAATGGGACTTGAACAGTTTATTTTGGATTACTGCCAAAAATAATCTCTGTGGTAAACAAACAAAAGTTTATGAGACTCGCATTAAAACCAGTGTGCTGCAAAACAAACTGTAATTTAGAACTTTCACTCTGTAACTCACTGCTAAAACAATGATTTTATGGTTGAAATATGCTACAAATCATCGATGAGCCCACGTAAAAACGTTAGACTTTCTAGGAAAAATGCATCCATGCTTGTTTAGATGGGTGTTCCTGAAGCAAATTTCTACAAAAGTGAGAAATGTTGTTTATGGGCTTCCTCAGCATTTCTTTAATAAAAGCCCCTAAACAGTCTCGCTACAGTAGATCATAAAAATAACTTGGAGTCAGTGAGGTGGGGAAAAATGCTGAGGGCCGAGAAGGTTATAGGATGTTGTTACAAGGTCACTGCTGCTCCTTAGGGAGACAACTGAGATCACCACCCAGGGCTACAGGGTGAAAGGAGTAAAAACTTCCCGGAAAACAAAAACACTTTCTCTACCTGACAACCCAGCCTCATTCAGGCCGCAGGCAAATCTGATTGGTTTCTCAAACCACATATTTTTGTGTCTACACCGTTACTAATAAGTGGCGAGTTCAGATTCTTTGTGTGGTTCAGTGTGACATTCAAGGCGGTGAATATCAGGAGAAACGGGTTGTGGGTGACCCAAAAGATACTTTGATAACCTCTGAGTGTCCGCACAGACATAAATCTGTAGAAATCTAATCAGATTTCAGGTCATACTGTTCAGATTTTCTGCGTCAACACTGATCTTAGACAGCCTGAACAGGCAAAAAGCAAACCAGGATCTAATCAGACCTTTTTTTAGAGGTGGTTTCAAATCTGATTCAAATAGGATTTTTACAAATTTGTTTCAGTTCGCTGCTCAATTAAATTCCAAAGTGTCTTTTTGTCATTCACGTGTGTCCGTGGATATCAGCCACCTTAAGTTTGTGTCTTGTAGCTAGGTTGATGAAGTCTGGACACTAGAAATCTGATCTCATAAAACAGAATAAGACAGAAAGAGATCGATATATTTGAGGGATAAAAAAACAAACAAAGCCTGCAGTCTATACGAGGCCTTGCAGTGAGGATCTGAGTAACAAAAATTCAGAATTTCCTTTTTTTTTTTTTGGGTCCGACGACTTAAAATCCATCTGGATATGCCAAAAAAACTGATTTGGGATGGCAGTCTGAATGAGGCCATATGAGAGGTGGGGCATACACTCAAAAGAGTGTGAGGGGCTCAAGGACGTGGCTTCTAATAGTTATCAATGTGTTGTCAAGACTGAGGGCAGACCCAAGAGAAGGACAGCGTACCCCATAAATCCTCTGACAAGTCAATAACATTGAAAGAATATGACTAATTGAATACCACGGAGTCATTTCCTTGTGTTTCCACAAAAAAGCGCTGCATGTTTATGAAGACACAGGGCTCTGCACAGAGGAGTATTTATTTTCCTGACAATTCTGCAGAGAGTCCTCTGGCCCTTCTCCTCTGTGACTCTCACTCAACAGCCATCCATTTGTGGATTCAATTCTGCAGAGAGTCCTCTGGCCCTTCTCCTCTGTGACTCTCACTCAACAGCCATCCATTTGTGAGCCACAGGGTTTATTTATACGTTGCAAACCTTCATCAGGCCTAATTTGATGGGGGTAAAGCAGAGGGGAGAAAAGTGTACACAAAAATTCTTATGAAAACGCAGCTGCTGCAAAGGGCAGATTCTGTGTAAATAAAAAGAGCAGTATCTTGGAATAATATACAATGCTGCCGAAGGGGTCAGGAAGAAGGCCATCCCCATAAATATACAGCAAATTCTTCAGTCACACACACCGCCGGGACATGGCAGAACACAATCATCTGACTGTTTAGAAATTCCCTTTATTTACATCAGCAGAGCAGGGGAGGAGCTCGGCGCTGGCGCTGACAATAGCTAATGTAACAAACAGTAATTTTACATGACAAAGAATACAAATTACAAAGGGGACATTAAAAGTGATAATATGCTCTGAAGGTCAATCATTTTCATACAGAAATGTATGGGAACTCTTAAATCAGAGGTATCGGGACTCTGTGAGACACAAATCAGTGTTAAAAAAATAAGTTGTGGCAGCTGAAATTCCAAACCTGCCATACCTTATAGAACGAGGAAGCTCAATATTTACATTTTTTACCCTGCGCATTTTACCATGATTACAGGGGGGGAAAAAAGTCTCCATTAAACTGACTTCTCCACACTTTCATGTCAGGAAGGAAGTCATTATAGTTCTTTATACAGCTGACGAGGCAAGGCCAATAAGGATGGGGGGCGAGGGGGGGGGGGGGGCTTGAACGCTTCCTATGTGCAGTCATACCTGCTCTAAGCTGCCCCTACAGACCATGAAGGATAGCCTGAAAACTGAGAAGGCTGCATTAAGAAAATTACGATAAAGTCTACACTCACGTTACACAAAGACCTCTGCAATTCTGGTTGATGAATGCTTGCTTGGAAAGATCTTTCTTTTGAAAAGAGTGGTTACACAAAAAGACATATTAAACCTGCAAGTGCAATTCTGTTTTTCTCTTAAGTTGACTGGTGGCCAAGCTGGGACAACTTCAGGTGGGAGTTATGAGGGATGATGTCTGTTGGGGGATAGATCAGGGACCTTTCTGCATGAGTGGCAGTCCAAAACAGTCCATCCATCAGAGTCAGGGTGGTCAGCTAGGAAGGGATGCTGGGACAGAATGCTTCAGTGGAGAGGACCACCCAAAGCAGACACTGTGCACCACCTCACAATAATACAGACTGTAAAAGTCACACTGATTCACACTTAAAATAACAATGAAACACAGCTCTTTCTAGCCAAGCAAGACGAGGTCAGACCGAGTATACGGCTGGACTGGAGTGTTGGCCCTGGCTGAATGTGGTGTCACAGGAGTTGTCTGTAATTTCACTATGGTGAACAGGTATCTGCAGTTTGTTTTTGTTTTGTTTTTTGAAGGGTCCTGGTTACAGGGTTACTGTTGTTTAAGTTTGTAAAACTTGTTCTCAATCACCAGACTACTTGACTGAGTGTTTAACTGTACTTGGCTGCAAAGCCAACTCTCATGAGCTTTGGCCAATCAATGTGAAATTTACCCGTGTTAACTGTTCTTGACAAGAACAAAGGAGATGTAGTTCTTTCCAGATCAAAACCCCAAGAGCTGTCTTGCCTTTGACACACGCCTTCTCCTATTTATTCTATGGAGGGCCGTGCAGTGACTTATGGGTCTGACAGAGAGATGGAGCTCACATCAAATATTCTGTCCCTGCATTGCCTTTTCCTCACATGAAATGTCTCTTCACCATAGTGCACTGTTAGCCTATAAATGCTAACAGCGGTGGAGCTGCTGTGTCACCTCAGGTTGATCCTTTTGAAGGAGCAGCAGCAGCCAATGAGAAACGGCGTGACTCGACCGCTGACCAGTGGCACAACTGTGCTCACTCATGAACTATGGTTACTCATCGCCACTCTTGTTTGTAGTGCTGGCCCCGCTGGTCCAGCTAAAAATAAGCCAACAGACTCAACCAACTCACAAGAGAAGAGAATGATGTTTTACCTTGACAACCATCTACCAAAACCGACAGTCTTGTGCGTTATGTTTTCACGTTTTATATTCACCATCAAAACACGACTGAAAACCTACAATCAACAGAGAATTTGGTTGTGCGCTGTGATTATTTTCTTCTTCTTTTTTTTTCTTTTGTAAGTGCAAACATGGAGGCGGGAGACTTATCAGTCCACAAGATTGCTCAAAAAAAAAGTTCCCAAAACACAGAGGTCCGTAGTTTAAAACAAGCACATCGAGGTTATTGAGAAACTCCAGAAATCAAGCTCATTTTACTCCAGACATCTTGATGTGTGTATCAGTTGTGTGTGGTCTGCTAGAACCTGCTTGTCTGGCTATTAGACCATCAGCTTCACCGAAGGGGAACATTTTTGCGGTTCCAAGGCAGCCCAATTACACCTCTCCACTCCATTTGTTTACATCTTTCTTTTGATAATAACCAGTGATTCAGAGCTCAGAGCATTTCAATGCGGTCAAAACAATTACCACAGGGAAATAACTTACAACAAGAATGTCTGATTGAACTGATGGCCAGTCATACCAGGGGCTTTGTTGAGATGAGTTACAGAGAGCGGGCTGACACTGCCCTCTAGTGGAGAAAAGACAGAACTAAAATTGTTATAGAGCACATACAGTACCTGGTCTTTAGATTTGATGGAGGATTGTGATGACTCATAGTCTTTCTTGGTCTCAAGGATCTTCTTCACAAGACCACCTATGGTGAGAAAAATCATCAAGAAGAGATTTAGAGTTAAAAATAAGTTGGAAAAAAGAAGAGTAAAGAAATTGGGCTGTACCATGTTTCTCTCCGCTGCCGAGCTCGTGGGCAGGTTCCTGTCATTTAAGAAAATACCGTAAATATCACAGATTCATCTCTTTCCGTCTCACTTGAGCCATTTGCTGTTGAAGTCACTTACCAAGTCCTTCTCAGGAGCATCTGCGGGTGAAGGGACTGACTCCTCCACAATAAACTGCTCATCTTCATCCTCCTCATCCTCAGATGGCTGCTTCCCATCCATGATGACTGCCGCTGAGGGCTTGGCACTAGACTGCCTGAAAAATAGACAGTGAGCAAAATATGCTCCATCTTGTAGACACTTTTATGAAATATAATGGCAGATTAAGTGGTTTGACTTGCTCCACTTGCTGTAGACCAGACGTTGTCAAATCGTCTTCACAAAGAGGAACAAGCAATTTATACAGGCACATTCATCACTGCTGGTTGTGATCTGCCAACAAAAGCAGCACTGGATAGCGTTTGATACTGTCATAAAAGAACAAGACACAGCTACAACGTGACGCACAAAATAGGTTGGAGTGACAAAAACAAATGCAAGAAATTTTAGGGAGACCATAAGAATATGCCTACATTCAAATCTATAAAATGCCATCTGTTGGCATTTGATCAAGCTGCCGTACAAGTGGTTTGGCTGTTTGTGCCCTACATGTGACCTGGTTGTCATGAGGGAAACATGATCCAGGTGAGGTTGTGCAGTGAAGTCACCTCTCAGCTGGGGTCCCATCGGTGGCACTCTCCTGTGGCTTGACTCGTGGGGGTGCTGGGCGAGCGCTGCTGGGCCGAGGCATTCGCCTGGTGCTGCTGAAAGAACCGTACATGCCACTGACACGAGCTGTTCAACCTACAGCTGATGGAAAGTGTTCAGCACCACATCCCCAATACACCAATGAAATGGCTTTAACGCAGCTAACCAACCTAGCTTGGAAATCAGTTCGTCAGTTCGAGAACATCCATCACACAATTCATGATTCAACTACGTGTTTTCTCTGAGAAACTCTTTCTGACATTCGGAGATCTGCAAATGTGATATTTCGGTTGTACATTGCATCATGCCACACACTGATGTGTGCGAGTAATTCTATCAATTTTGCAGTATTGCGCTAAAGTTTTAGGTAGGACTGAATAAGTATTCTAAATTTAATAGAAACTGCATCATGACCTGACACAATATCCAGATTGCAGGTGCAATTTTTGTTGAAGGCAAAATGTGTGTAAAAAAAAAAAAAATTCTGAATGAAGCAGGACCCGGCTGAGACATTGACTTTTATCGGTCTATCACGGATATATTATATTATCATATATGATTTCTAATGCGTGCTGATATTTACAGCATGTGAAACGATGTCTCTGGTGATTTTAAAACAGGGTACCGTAGCGAGTCCAGCAGAGAGCACTGCGGCGCCTCTGCCTTATTTGCCTTATTATTATTTTATTTTAGTTTTGATTCAAATGGTTGTTTTTAATTTTAATGCGTGTGACAATGTTGATATGTTTTAATAAAAGGAAGTTATTTCTGTAAGCCTTCCAACTTTACATAGTGATATTGGTACGAGCTCGGTGCCCCATGAACATAGAAAGACTCCATTTTTCAGTCCAGAACAAAAAAATTCCCCACATCTGTAACAAGAATCGCTAATCAGTGATTATTTCTGCTCTAAAATCACAGGCCCTAAAATGGAGTATTTTAGCACAACAGAGCAAACTTTGGTACACATCTCTGGAAAAAAAAAAATCACACCATTATCATTTCAATTAACTTTTTCTACTGAAATATAAATATAAAAAAGATAATTTCATCTAATATCATCAATCGTATCACATTTGCAATATCAGCCAAAGCAATAACAATGAGGTCGTTTTTCCAAACAGTTTTAGGCACTTTAGACCACACACAACATTTCTCACTTCTTAACTTTTTCATTTTTCAACAGAACATAACACATTTCAGAAGGCTAAAATTTAATTTCACAAATAGAAAAGCTGAATTCCACGGAAACTGTTAATGAAATTGTGAAACTCCCTTCCATAGTTTTGTGGGCACATGATCCATTTCAAGATCAACCAAATTTACACAAGGAGACAGACAGCGAGGCTAAGAAGGTGAGGTAAGTGAAGAAGTGACAGTTTTTGGGTCTATAAAAACACCAGTCAAGGTAGCTGTCCTGCATCAGCCAGCAAAGCAGCAGCACAGAGGTTTCCAGATGTGCTGTTCTTAGCTCTTAGTTGAGGGCCAGAATCCTAATGACGAGCCAAGAAAACTCAGAGCAGCAGATGAAAAACTCATCAAGCCAACTTCCCTTCCTAAACAGACAATATCCAGCAGCACCATGACAGGAAACCAGTGGGACCCTGCTTCACCATGGACGGCCAGTAAAGGTCTGGTCAACAGTGGTCTTTATTGGGGGCCTTGCAGGCAAAAAGAAATAAGTGGCCTTCTTAATTCTGAGAAGAACCAGCAGATTGGTATCTATCATGCAACACCACCAGAGAGGCATCTAATTATCCCCATTTTAACTCAGCGGTGAGGCAAAAGCTCTAAACATACGGATCAGAAAGAACCATCTTCAGCAACAAGAACAAGGAGTCCAGAGGAGGATACAATTATCTCCACAGGGCCGAGCTCTCAGCATTATCCTGTCACTCTGTGATTACTCCAAGAGGCAGAAGCAACGGAGAGCCTCAAACCACAGAGGTGTCAAGTTCTCAAGAAGCTTGGAACAACCTACATAACAAGGACCTTGAAAAACTGCGCACGAGATTATGTCTTCAAATGTAATACAACTCTGGTGCAGTAGTACACGGCTACATAGGGAAGGATTGCAGTACATCTTATGACAAGGATTTTTGCTGCTTTTTCTTAGTCTATTTTGAAGCATGATTTTGGTGAGTAGTTGATGACATAGTTTTACAAGTGCTTGCAATGGAAGTGAAGAGTATTGTCTGCACAGACCTGGAGGCCCTGTCAGACGGCACCGTGGACCCTGCAGCGTCTCCATTTTCCAGAGGGACAGGTCCCTGGGCCAACTGAGCATCTCCGTCTGCAAGAGCATTGACTCTTATTTAGCCCAGTATCGTATAGTTCAGTTTATCGTAGATTTTACAACGACTCATGAACTCAGATGCTTTTACAACGAATATCTTTTCCCCTGTCACTGACTGAGTCACTCACTGATTCACTCTACATTCTCAGGTGACTCAGCTTGAAGACTAAACCCAAAGTAGCACAGTCTGAAGCGATGATCAATAGAGCGCTCTGCTTTTCAGCCATCCTAAGATGCACATCAGACCTGCCGTGGCTTCTGTAAGTTCTGGTGTGAAAGATGCAATAAGATGATGGACACTCACCTCCCTCACTGTCAGAATCATCTGTAGACAACAAACAAAGCAAGGTTGGTTGGCACTCTGACTCGTTTAAAGATTCTATGGCAACATTGAAACCCATCAACTGAAAGACCACTTGTCTGTTTGGAAAAAAGGAAGCTTGTACTGTTTTTTTCAGTGACGATCCTACTGAGCCATTCCTTCCTCATTTACAATTTAGGCATTGAAGCTGATATTAGTCTTATATTTCCACGTAATGTACTTGGAGGTGATTAAATAGGGGGTTGGGGGGGCTTTACCTTGACCAGCAAACTTGGGTCTCCTCCGTTGCCCTTTGGCAGATGAAGGCCGAGGTATTCTTGCTGGACTGCCAGACTGTGATTACACACACAAAGAATTTTAAGGGGAAAAAAAAGCAGAGAGAGGCAACAATCATTAATCATTTGAATAACCTGGAAACCTGCCATCTTGTTCAGAGTACCTACAGATTGTACCATGTACGTAGACCTCTGTATGTAGAGAGTGAAAGGCAGTTTAGCTTCCCGTGCACAAACTTGCCAATCACACTAGCAGATATTTAAAAAACACTGTTTAAACTACTGGTAACAAACTCAAGGCTCCACTTTAATGAAATTTATTCTAATATGCAGCAGCATTCTAGCATGGCACACAAGTGAGATGAAACTCATGTATAAAAGCAAAATGACTTAAGACTGAATCTTCAATGGCTGTCACAAGCTTTTATAGCTCAGCTGTGATATGACGAGGGTGAAGGAGACAAGTGTAGCAGAGGCGCATACATAACTGGATGCAGTGTGGAAGACGTTCCGAGGAGTGAAGCTGGTAGTGGGGACAAATGTGAAATTACGACAGCGTCTAGCAAACTCCTTGATGTGGATGAAATTCGTTTGGTTTGATGCTCAACTGTAAAACTCACGATTCACGACCTACTGCCAAACCAACATGTCCTCTTTGAAATGTCTGTCCCACATCATAACAAGTCCATTAATCATTAGTCACTTAACTGTGTTACAGCCTAGACGCGTGTCTGACAGCACACTGGCTAACCTCACGCTGGTTTAGTCACAGAAGTGATTCAGAATTGTTGGATGACTCAAGCTGGGAAAATCAGTTGTAGCAGTGGAGATGCATGGTGATGAGTGGATTGTGTGTCATTGTACTGTGTAAGACCATTACACATGCAAAATGAACATGAATGGAAATAACGGGGGGGGGGCACTACTAAGCACTGTGTATTGCAGGGGTTCCCAAACTTTTCAGCTCAGGACCCTCGAGGTGCCAGAGACTCACGACCACTCGAGATACAGCTGAGGTGTACTAACCTTGTGTACATATTGCGCGCGCGCGCACACGCACACACACACACACACACACACACACAAATAGGCCTATTCAAACACTGCCAAAGTCAAACTGATTTCAAGTTGGCAGGGACCTCATGTTCTGACACATGCCATGAGAGGATTCATCACTAAATACTTCATTGCGACAGATACACATAGCAGAACTCTGTATTATTTCTTGAAAATATCAAATTAAAGCTGAAAGTTACATTTTTTTATGTACCACCCCAGTATTGTCATAATATGTAGGCTACATCACATTATAATGATAAATCAACAAAAAAGTTTCTAAAACCATACAGTGAAGGGAAAATAAATGCAATATACTGCCATATTGATTTCATCCCACAGCACCAGTTATAGTGCTATGTTTCATTCTTTAGAAACAATTAAATCCTGTTTCACAATTTATAAATCAATTTTGATTTCTGGAAATCATCTCACACTTCCAGGTTTGGGAACCCCTGGTGTACTGGACTGCAGCGCAAAAGGGAAATCTACGAACTAAAGAGCCAGTATGTCACCTGGTTCTCAACTGCCTCTGTGGGCTGTACATCAAGAACATAGCATCAGGGTAAGAAATCACAAAATACTCAGTTAATAAGCAGAAACAAGACCACACAGACATTTCTATTCACTATCAGCACTAAAGCAAGCAACACCCCAAGACTGACTCTAAGTTGTCTGCAGGTCTAATTCTTTACTGACTGGTAAGCAGGGTCAAATACCTCTTCAGCTGGCACAGGTTCCTTCCAGAATAAGAGGGATAAGAAAATAAAAGCTTTTCTTACCAACTATTTAAAACAGTTTCATAAAAGAACAATAAACCACAATCATGATATACTGAATGGTAACAATGACTTCGCTGCTAGAGGAGAACTTACTGCTGACACATGTTTGGCTGTTCTACTGGACTCTTCAGGGGTGGGTTTTTGCTGTGGCTCCTCTGACACTCTGGCCTGGACACAAACACATAGCAAGTTAAATACCAGCGTTGTTAAAAACTCAGCTGAGCACACGAGTGTTCTGGAATACCTTGCTGCTACCGCTCTCCATACGTCCATTCCTCTCTTCCCCCTCTTTTGGTCGCTCGGACTCCTTTTCTTTTCGTTTTTCCTTGTCTCTTTCACGGTCTCGTTGAGAATCTCTCTCTCTTGTCTTTTCTCGGTCTTTGTCTCTCCTTTTGTCTTTTTCCCTCTCTCGATCCCTCTCTCGATCCTTCTCCCTGTCCCTGTCTTTTACGCGTCCCTTGTCTTTATCTTTATCTCGTTCCCTGTCACGGCTCCTGTCTTTGGCGTGGTCCTGTTCACTGCGGTGGTGCTTGTCAGAGCGCTCCCTGTCATGGCGGCGCTCCTTCTCCCCGTCTCTACGTCGGCTCTCGGGCTCTCTGAGCTGGTCGGGGTCTTTGTGGTCTCCGCTCCCAGTGCGCTCTATCGTCTTTTTCTTCTCCTAGAAAAGGTCACAACAGCGTACAGGCAGAGGGTGTAAATGAGTCACAGCAACATTTAGAGTAATTCAAGGCAAAAGGCCGACACAGACGACCCAGCCCATAGCGCAGCATGCAATGTGTTCCCATCAGAAACTCTGTGCTATTAAGGTGCTCGCTGCTAAAGAGGTCGAGTGACGTAAGCGGGCTGATGGTAGAAGTAGGCCACTTGCTCTTCATAGCACTGCTGTTTGAGAATGTCGTTGCGTCGGCCTGTCTTTCACCAGTCAACAAACACTTACATCACTCGTGGTTCCTAGTGAGGTTAGAGCTAAAAAAGGTTCCCCAAACCAGGGTTACCAGTTCCTCCGATGCAAAAGCGACTTTATCATCCCAACAGCTCTAACCTCTCTCTCCAGGTGACGTTCATGTCCTTCCCTGTTCTCCTTGTCCTGGGACCTGGATGTGCTGGCCTTGGTCCTCGTATCCAACTTTTCTCCTGCAAGCACTCGCTTCACTGCCTCCTCACTGGACATCTGCACATCAAGACCAATCATTTAACTTCGGTAATATCACAACAGTTACAACCACACCCATCTCATATTTGAGAGTGGCAGTGCTTCCTGACAGTGCAGCTAGCTGTCTGTCACCTGTCCCCCCTGCCCCAACATTTGCATTTTGGATAGCTTATTAACTTTGATTAGTCACAATGATTTGACTTGTAGTACTTCAGAACAAGGTGCACATGTAATAGTCTCATGATGTTTAAATTTTCCACTCTATAAACTTAAATATCAAATCTGTTGTCACTGCAACCAGATATGAGAGCAGCTAATGTTCTATGTAGGATGAGGATTTTCAAGAATTCTCTCTGAGAGATGAGATCAAAGTACAACTATTCACCAGGCACCAACTCATCTGTTTACACTACATCTCCAGGGTTCAATTAGAAGAGTTTTAAGTTCTTCCTGAGGTGGCTAAATAATGGCTGGAAGACGTAGAGAACTACAACTGTGAATGAGGTGTGTGTTCATGTATATAATCCTCCTGAAATCAAACCTTGTTGAGGCAGCACTTGGCAATAGCCTGCAGCATCTCATTGGTTTTCTCTGGCTCATGGCCGGCCACGATGCGTGCTGGTTTTGCAGCGAGGGGCTCCCCGCTAACCAGCATCACGACGTCTATTGCTTTCTGAAGGAAGGCGATCTTTGTGTCTTTGTCCTTGATAGTTAAAAAAAAAGAAAAAGAAAAAAAGGACCATGTGATTAACAGGGTAGAGAAGACAAAGGTTGTGGTTGAGGAACACGCGGGAGGAAGAGCTCTCGTGGGAGTTGCTTTCCAACAAGATGGCTACACCTCTAAGATGAAAATCCTTGCAGAATACAACACACATAACCTAGCAGGCACACTAAAACTCTACATGGAATAAAAAAAAAAAAAAACAGTTCAGCCAGACACCTCACCTTTACATTATCTGACTTCATTTCATTCTCTTCATACAGTCCTTTCATAAAACCAGTGGTCTTGATGATCTAAGAGTGGAAAGAAATCAAAATGACATACTTTTCACTTTTCAGACAAACTGCTCTCATGTATTAACCACTTTGAATTATTGTTAAACTGATCAGCAGCAATTACAGAGAAAACAACAACATTCTTCTGGAGTTGCGCGACCATCCACCTGGTGAGCATGTCCAAAATTCACTCTCCTTTACCTCCGTGAAACGCTCAGCTAACGGTTTAGAATCCTCATAATGTCTTCCAGCAAATCAAGAGTAAGCGTCAGATTTCCATGATGTGATCGCACATACTTCTGTTTAGAGAAGGGAAACAGGAATTTGTTGGTAAAAATTCTAAGTTTATTGTTAATTAACTGATGCTATGGTCTAGCGAGCCTACTAAATTGTACAAATTTTTCGACCCATGTGTGGATTGAAGCTATTGTCTTCCTATTGTCCTCCTACTGCACATTATTGGATTTTTTTTTAACGGAAATCCCACATTTTGATATTCCAGTACTGATTTGATCGATACCAGTAGATGATGCTTGGTGAGGCTTTCAAGCTCCATGAACTTTTTTCAGTAATTCACATGAAGGCCTGAAATTTTAATGTTGCTCAATCTATATTTATCATAAAAATCTCTATCAATTTACATTTGAGAATGTAATTGACATTAAAGGAAATACCAATATTTAATCACTGTCTTTAAAGCGCAACGTAACGCTTTATCGTGAAGCGGCCCAGCTGGGATAAGCTGCTCAGCATCCCAGTTCTCAACGTGACGGCTTCGCAGAACCAGCCGCATTTATCCAGGCGAAGTCGTCACACGCCGCCAAACACGAAAACAGCGAGCGAAACTGGGTTTGTTGATCCCTGTCGGGCTCCGGGCATGCCTAGCAACGAGACGACGCTGTGGACACGGCTAAAGTTAGCCACGTAAATGTTTCAGACTGTTATGAGCCTTAGTCTGGCCAGTCAGCGTCCCAGACGGAGGTAAAACTACACCACCAGCAACTTTACTTCTTCAGAAGACACTTTATCGGCTTTATTAGAGTTACGAAGACAGCACAATTTGCTAACTCGGTGCTAACGTTTGTGCACAAGCTAACGTTAGCTAGCAAGTTAGCTTGTTGACTTGTCTAGGTTGTTTAACAGCACAGCGTGAACACCGCGATTGACAGCACTGGTCTTCAGGCATATATAGGCCTAGTTAGTCATCACAATGCTGATTTAACAAGCAGATTATTCTCACCTCACTGAAGATGTCGTGTAGGTATCGAAACGGAGGCTTGCTTAGCAATTTTTCCGTGAGAGGCGGTTTCTTTATCACTTTACCGAGTGTGTCCTGTGTCTTTTTTACTACTGCCGCATTCATGGCAGCAGTTTAGGCAACGCTCAGTCGTTAAAACCCCAAAGAAAAAGACAAAACTGATGCAGACCGACAATAACTTGGTGGCTCTGCCACCCGGTTGCTATGTCAATATTCTGCAATCCCAGAGTGCATCATTAATGATGACTGCGCCTGCGCCAATGGGTTTGGGTTGCTAGGCACCACTGGTGACCGTAGCAACAGCTAACAATCCGCTAGCTAGCTAGCTAGCTAGATTTATCCATAGCAGCATTTAACCTAGTTAAATTTGTATACTGAATTGTCAGAATTGTAAATAAATATATACAAAATAACATTGTAATTAGTATAAACTGTATCTTTCAAGATATCCAAAACTTTGGATGAAGTAGTTAAAAATACATCTGAGGCAGTTTCCTATCCACAGCAGTCTTATGCAACTCATGTGTCCGGAGCTTTGAGATTCAGGAATCAGCGATTGTGTTATTGATATCTTGAACTGTAATTCATGATATCTTCAATGTAATGCTCGGGACGGCGAAGCCTCGAAAAACTACAACAAAAACAGCAAATAACACATCTTCATATCTGGCAATAAAATGCAATAAAAAGAGGTGTTTTCGATATCTAATGCTAACATCTGTTACTGATTTAGGGTCGCACTGTCACTTCACTTGGAAGCTATCGGAAGAGAGAAAATGATGAAAATGTATTTTTTATTAAATAACGATTCCCAAATATGCCTTAACTTTAGGAGGAAACGAGCTTTGTTGTGAAGGCAGACGGACTCATCAGTGGTGACACAAAATCAACAGCTGATGGCGCTGAAGCCGGACAGTACGTGAACGTCCCGTCGAAACAGCCACAAAATATCCTCCACCTCCTGAGACGGATTTCTCCTACCTTTAATTGACGTCATCTTCCCGTGGTGCATCTTAATTACTATGGCCACTAGATGGTATTTGACACCTGAACATTAGTAGGTGGTTTTCACCATTTGACCTGTCAGGCTGAGGCATTTATTTACCCCCTTGCCACCTGATTGCCTCAGTCCTCAAGGACGATTATCCGGCTCGTTTAGGGGTTAACACATCCCGTGTGATCCACTTTTCCTTCGAAAATCCTGCAGAAGTCATTTTGCCTTCTCAGGGGTTTCCGTTGTGGTTCGCACCCTGCGTTGTTCTCACATTGTGAGCTGTTTCTCTGTGGTTTGGCTCTCACAGTCAGAGGCCACTGATGGTCATCCGTCATCTCCCAGACTGCCTGCGCAGTCCAGGTAAGTTGTGTGCTGGTGTGAAAAATGGGGACTGTAAAAGTTTTTGGCTTGCACGCCTCGCGTGTGGCAGTAGAAAGCCAGACTGTGGACGCGGTTTCGTGGGGAGCACGATGGCTGCATTCCTCAGTGCCTACCAAGCAGCTGATGAAATACCTGAGAGTGATGCTCGTTAATTAGCCCGCTGCTTTCCTGGAGCTCAACAGGAGGCTCAGGCGATGCACTGCCTGCGGGGGAAAGTCTGGCTTCTACTTTTGACTTTAGTCAGGCTGGGGGGGGCTGCAACATGCTGGGCTTCATTTGGTTGTGACATGACTAAAGACAAAAGTTCTGTGTCACATTTACAATCCTGCATGAGCTCCGTTTTGAATTTCTCTATCCAGCCAGAACTGGTTTATTGCTGGGGCCGACACGCGGCGAATGGTCAGGCAGACGGAAGCATATTTGCGTATTTGATGCTGAAAAGCCCATAAAAAAACCGTCTCTTCTCTGGAGCAAGAGAGTGAACTGATGGACAGAATCCTCTCAGTCGGTGAGACAGCAAACCCTACCAGGTATTCCAGGGATAACATTTATTTATTTATTATTATTATTGTTTAGCCTTGGACACTTCTGGATTCTTTGGGGACTCTCGTGGCTGTGGGTGTTTTAATGGCAGAGCAGGACGATAGACTAGAGAGCGTGATGGTGCCGATGATTCAGACTTTACGGGCGGGTACAGCGACAACCTCCCGACACCTGACAGACTGCTGACATCACGGCGCGTTGCGAGGGACTGTCGTCTCAAAATTTTGGCAGTGCTTTTTTTTCCCATCGGAACTCTGAAAATATTTATGTGATTTCAATAATTATTACTTTTATGAAATTGTTTTCAGATAGTGGCATAACATGACCACCAGATGGCAGTATAATACAGATGCCCACGGTCGAGTGTCTCCACTGAAATCTTACTTTCATGGATCTGTCTGATGTTGCTTGATTTTACGTGCTGGATTGTGTTTTACGATTAGCACACACACACACACACACACACACACACACACACACACACACACACACACACACACACACACACACACAAAAGATGTACCTTAGTCCATCCTTGTCATTCGTCATTCGCCATCCCTTAGAAGAGGAGCTTCTTTCCTTTAAACCTGACTCACAATGGTGTTGCTAATCTAGTAGCAGTTTAAAGTCCCTGGGTATGTTTTTGGATGAAATTAGTGACGTGTCTCTCTCTTTTTTTAAAAAAAAAAAAAAGATCTTCCCAGAAAAAAACAAAAGCCAAAATACCACTTTTATTCGACTCAAGCCAAGACAGACGTTGGTGCCGTCATAGCCACGGCTCAGGAGCCGTTTTTAATTGTTCAAGCTCTGCTGGGGTGAGGATTCCTCTCTTTATGCAGGAAGACAATTGATGAGCAGCAGAAGTAGCTTTCTTTCTTTCTTTTTTCTTTCTTTTTTTCTCGCAAAAGTCAACTACAAAAAAAAAAAGATGAATAAGATATCCAGAAAAATACTAATTTTTGCACTTTGACTTGAGGGAAAAGCAGAAAAAACATTCTATATGGGTCAATAAGTTTTTCTCCTCTATTTCTTAACATCTTTAACAAAAGCTCATCTCTGAGAAATGATTAAATTATTCACACTTGTGCTGATTTATTTTCAGTGCAGACATCTGAAGCAATTGTGAGCCTGCTTGTCTCTATTTTTACCGTCTTTCAGATCGATCGTGATGGACCCGGGATGATTCATCGGGGTCTCCCGAGATTCTCCAACTTTTTCCTCTGTGCTTGTTATATTTCATAGGCTTAAACTCCAGGGTTCACAACAAATGTGTTTTCTTCTCAGTCTTTCCTGAATCCTGAACCTGACAATTCCCTCTCTGGCTCGTTGTTTGTTCTTTGTTTCTCCTTCTGCTCTGTTTCAGGGCTCTGGGAATTCAGATTCTGCTCAAAATTCATTCCGGCATTTAATGCCTCCAAAAAGTATTGCTCGAGGAAGATTTCTTTTTTTTTGTTTTTCTTTTAAATTAAGAACTATTTGTTTTTTGTTTTTTTTAAAGCGGAAAAACAAATGCCTCATTTAAAGATAAATTACTGTGACAGCCCCCTTAAATAAGAAATGTTTCGTTTGTGGTGTAATTGGATCTTTAAATTGCATGTACTGTTTAAACTTCCTTGCACATTTTGAAAGCGCACATAACAAAATATTAGTTTAATGTGGCGTCCTTGAAGCACACACTCCCTCAACAACAGCAGCGAGGACATTTGTAGGTTGTTAAGTTGAATTACGATGCAGGTGTGACTGCACATTATCAGGTATCAGCCCGACACTGTACAGTTTTGATTTTCTGGACTCGGTTGGACAGTAAAGTTGTAAAGTTTCAGTCACATCCAGGAGAAATGATGCAGGTAACTGAGGAATACAGAGATCCAAGAGGTGGAAGAGCACAGGAGTGAAGTTGCATGCCAAAGACGCCTGGTGCTTCCAGCCCAGCGCTGCTCCAAATCTCTAGCCAGACTCTTCGCTTCTGTCGTTCCCAAATGGTGGAACGAACTACCGAACTCTGTGCGTTCTGCTGAGTCCCTCTCTACTTTTAAGAGACAATTGAAGACTCAATTGTTCAGAGAGCACCGAGGCACTGAACCTGACTCTGCTCCTCTTTGGGGTAGAATAAGTCAGAGGGTCCAAGACCCAGCACTTAGTGATTATGTAGCACCAACTGTGTTGTGTCATGTTGTATGTCTGTTATATAAAAAAAAAAAAAAAAAAAAGGGGGGGAGGGGGGGCGACACTTCTTCTGCCACTAGATGGCAGTACCTGTGACCAAATCACAACTGAAGCACTTTTGCGCTTCCTATGGACTTTTCCTTAATTAGGTCTAAATTCTTGCTTGTGTTGTACGTCGCTTTGGACAAAAGCGTCTGCTAAATGAAATTGTAGAATTGTAGAATTGTAAGTCAGGAGGGGCAGAGGGAAGACCAGCGGCTCGTGTTTCACGTACAGCCTCTGAAATCATGAACCTCAATAATGTGCGCATCTACTTCAACCTCATTTTCCAATGAAATTATTTACAACGTTACCGATCTTCCATTTTCTGAACTGAAGCACTGGAGAATGTGGTGCTAGGACGTCAGCGTCAGCTTCTGTTTTTTTACAGATACTCTCTGAGGGAGAGTGTGATAGAAGGACTGGAAACAAGCTGCGTTAAAATCCTGCTGGGGGAGCAGAGAGCAAATAAAAGAGGGACTGTTGCAATAGGAGACTTTTATCTGGTAACACAGAAGCCGGGCTCTTGGCCATAATGGGATGTTTCTCAGGACAAGCTGTCATTGAGTCCACATCCCAAAATCTGCTTCATACACAGCTACTGTCATTGTTTCATGCAATCAAACAGAATACATTTGCGACATAAATAAAAATAAAGACATTTCATTACAAGTTCATGTTTGTGATTAAAAATGCATCAATATGAATCCAAAACTTTCTTTGTGAATCCAAAACTTCTGCCTTCCGTCTCCCGAGCCAACTGCGATTGCGACTGGCCAGCGATGTGCTGTGCATCCTTCAGTGTGCATCTCACCCTGGAGACTTGGCTCCGGAGCGAGGAAAACTTTCACATTTGCATTCAAAAACTTTGGGATTCACTGTAATACATAATACATTTCACTTGCAGTGATTGCTCTCAAGTTAATGTTTGATTGCAAATGTATTCAGTTTAACTGCACAATAAAGATGGGAAAGTGACACCATAGAGTTACAGCAGCAGCACCAGCAGCAAGTAGAGGAACCGGTCAATGTCCCACCCCGCTGCACCCAACGGCTTCATCCATCCATCCACCATCATCCATCAAACCATTTCCTGTAACGCTTTTCCTTTACGGTTTGCAGGGGGACTGGAACCTTTCCCAGCCGACATCGGGTGAGAGGCGGGGTTCACCCTGGATGGGTCACCAGTCCATCCCAGGTCCAACAGGAGCTACTAGGGGTTCACCGGGGGAAGTGAGGATCGAACCAGTGACCTTTCGGTTGCTAGACGGCTGCTCTACCAGCAAGCCATGCTGCCCCTGTAAAAATACGGCTGGCATTGAAGGAGAACCTGAGATTTTTGTTGGCAACAAAACCAGGTTATTATAAAACAAATGCAACTGAGGGTTGTGTTAATGTGTTAAAGCAATCATTTGGGGGATTTTGCCTCCCTGCACCCGACCATCAATATCTATCTCACGATTGGTGCCGCGAATATTAAGACCGCAGCCATTTAGCTAGCAAAGCATAAAGATGGGAAGTAAGTGAAGTGGATCTGTCTAAATTTGACAAACTCCAACATAAGCACCTCCGAAGCTTCTTCATCAACAGCTTATTCCTGCTTGTTTGAAATAGAAAGGTGTAAAGCTCCGTCTTCCTCAGGGTCGAGCACAACACCCCCAACATGAAGGACACTGTTCAAGGATCAACATCGACACGCCACATGAGCCCGTGTGCAGGTCATATGTGTTGGTAGGGTCTCACTATAACGAAAGCTGAAGGTGCCGAGAAGGGAAAAGGTATTACTTCTCTTTTTCTCAGCATCAGAGCATTGGTTAAAGGCCACACTGATGTCAGATCATATTCTCATTCTACAATGAAGACACAATTACTTGAAAATCCATAACATGTCAGAGTCAAACTACAGTACCCACAACCCCTCAGCATTCTACACAGCTTCCTTATCTTCCTCAAAAGAACCGATCGGAAAACAGCACAAGAGACAGCAGCCTGGAGGGGAGTGACGCTCTTCAGCTCCAGTCAGGTTTTCAAACCCAACTCTGTCTGGAGAGCGTTGCTGCAAAAAGTGACCAGCAGAAGCTGCAAATTCCTGTGCTGCTTGCGTGTTGTTGTTTTGTTTTACATCAACGACCGCCTGAAGAATAAATACAAATTAAAGCCTTTACACTGCAGGCAGAAGGCAGAAGGCTAACGCTCCATTAGTCGAGCAAAAACTAGCTTCACCGTGCAGAGCTGTGAAGTACAAATGCTGGTGACGGCGCCCTCAGTAACATCCCGCCATCCTTGCAGGATATTCTGAGTTCAACAGGCGTTCAGCGTGTTCTCCCACGTCAGAGGTTTGAACTTTCCCATCTTCCAGTTGCTTTTCTTTCTCTTCTTTTTATCTACTTGTCAAAAAGGTGTATTTCTGAAAATGTCGAACTAATTCTTTAAAGATGAAGCGACTGAAACTTGGGAAAGTTTTCCTTTGCTCCTGAAATAAGTCACAGTGGGAATTATGAAACCAAAGTAGGAAGACTTAAATTATTGTTTCTGATCATGTCTCTCTCTCTCTCTCTCTCTCTCTCTCTCTCTCTCTCTCTCTCTCTCTCACACACACACACACACATACAGAAGTCCAAGGATCTTCAGTCTGACTTTGGCGGCGAGGCTGTCAGTGACAAGGGCACTCGGCTATTAGTGCTCGTTTCACACTGCTCGGACAATTTAGCTATTCAAATAGGGACGGCTTGCAGGAAAACAGCTCATTAATGAAGAGATGGCTGGGTAATATGCCATAAATCTATTCTTTTATTCTTTCCCCACACACATAAAAATACACTGCCTGAACGCAAGCTTAAATGTGCTCTTGTACACACAATCACACACAATCACACACACACACACACACACACACGCATACAAGGACAGAATGATTTTGTAATGTGTTCAGGAGGAAACGGCAGAGCTATTTTCGACACATAAATCAAAAAGGTCAAAATGCAAATGTCAGCTTTTCCTCCTTCCATTTTAATTATTCTGTCAGGTTCAAAGAGTCTTCATCAGAAAGGGGCTGTTCTGACAAAGGAAGGCCTGAGCTCACAGATAAGTTCAATCTGTGTCTCCTCTTGACACTTTCTTCTCTATTCCGAGTCTATCTTCTCTCCTCTCACACACAGCAACACTCAGCGTTACCGCTGAGCAAACTGCAGTGTAGCCCCACCAGCACGGTGCCAAAGAGACGTTCGGCAATTACCAGCTGACTGGGGATGTGGAGTCAACTCAATTTATGCTGCTCGTTAGCCGATTCTGATAACTCGGTTGGTTCGAGATTGAAGTTGGGGACTATCCATTGAGGTGAGACTGGAGAGGGAGAAGCGTCTTAAAAAAGTATAAATAAATAAATAAGTATTGCTCCCCAGGTATGAAAATGACTCATGATAGTAGTAGAGCGGACGATGGGAACATACCAACAGCACCCACTTGGAAAGCTTCTCAAACAAGCTCCGCACAAAGTACATCCCTATGTACTTTAGGGCCTGTAACCCAGAAAATATTCATAGTGTGTTCCTCTGCTCTTTATATAGAGTTTCAAGCATATTTTAGGAGAGAATGTAGGTGTGAGGACCTTTAATCTGAGGTTGTTTGGATGACGGTCGGCCTTGAAGAGTTTGCTCCGAGCGGTCACAGCATCATTACCTCATCTAAAGCCTGGAAAAACGCAATCTCTCACCAGTCCAACATCTAATAAGTCATTCACAAAAGTACATTCGTGCATTACTCACGATTCCTCTGTCATTACATGCTATTAATAACTTACTACACTCATTTTTTTGAATAAATTCTTATGCTTGTTTTTTTTTAACACATTTCTACTAGGAGACTTGCCTCTTTGCCTTGAATACAGTAACAGTATAGTGACACACACACACACACACACAAGGTCACAGAGGTACTGGAGCCAGTGAATAACAGGAGGGTGAAGCTGGCCGTGGTGGAGACTGGTCTTGCCATGTGATTTTCCACATACATCAACTCTGTTGAGCAGAAAATTGAAATGGAAATGTGGGCCTTGAAAGAGAGCGGCTCCCATTTACCCCTGGACCAGAGCTAATGATTTGTCATTTCTCTCAGGGGCACAAGCTGCTGCCCTCTCCCTCACACCCAGACAGCACCGGAGAGGACGGGGCAGCCTCGCCCGCCACCTCCACGCCTGGATCCATGTCTCACCCATGTTACATTTCCACATCTGGAGTTATTGTTTAACATGACTGCAGTCTGTCAGAGGATCCTGATGAAATCATACATGAACAGCCGTCGATCAGGTTCCCCAGATGACCACCGTGACTGATAGGATCGTTAGCCTATTCCAGCCGGGGACATGTTTTCCCATCCACTCGATTGGGCGATGTCATTTGAATCAGCGCAACCGATAGCAACAATGCCACAACTGGCCACGTCTGCGTCAAAAGGCTGTAACTGATGTTGTGATTGCCTGACAAAATCACCGACAGAAAGAGAAGAAGTGACGCCGTCGGGGTAGGTTTGACCAAGGTTAGCGTCACCTCAGCACTGCTGTTGCTACCCAATTTGTTGCACAACAGTTGCTTTTTTTTTTTTAATGGATCTTTTACTTTGCAAATGTATAATTTTGAGTCCAAAGCTCTCAGTTTCAAGGCATGTTGCTAACTGCTAACTTCAGCTGCAGCTGTTGCAGGTGACTTGGTTTCGGTCATTAAATTACAGTTAATGGGTGAAGCATTTGGCGGCACGGTGGTGCAGTGGTCAGCACCGTCGCCTCCCAGCAAGAAGGTTCCGGCTTCCAGCCCGGCTGGAGCACGGGGTCTTTCTGGGTGAGTCTCCATGTTCTCCCTGTTCCTACGTGGGTTCTCTCTGGTTCTCCAGCTTCCTCCACAGTCCAAAGACATCAAGAGGGGACCAGGTTAATCCAGACTCTAAATTGACCGTAGGTGTGACTGTGAGTGTGAATGGTTGTCTGTCTCTATGTGTTGGCCCTGCCATGGACTGGTGACCTGTCCAGGGGGAAGGCTGCTGGGATAGGCTCCACCACCTGCAACCCTTAACAGGATAAGAGGAAAAACAAATGGATGGATGGATGGATGAAGCATCTTTACGTGAATCAGTATCAGTGTGATTCAGCCAGCAGCGTTAAAACACTTTGCGTTAGATGACATTTGAGAGACAGGAACACGCTGAAGTTGTGGCTACGCGTTGATGAACACGCTCGTCTCTGCAGCCAGCAGACCGTCGAGTGTGATTGAGATCAAAACTGCCAGTCAAATAAGACAATAAATCCTTCATCAAGGAATAAAAATGGTGAATGAAAACGCTGCTGAGAGATACTGCTGACGCCAGCGGTCAGAGGTTCTTCTGTTGACGTAGCATCTGTACCGTTACACGCAGAAGCCCTGCAGGACAGCAGCAGACACCACAGTTACTCGCTCTCCCGGGGAGTCTTGATAATGGCCTGGTGCACGTTTGGCATTGTTTGGCTCCCTCGTCTCAAAGTCTGCAGGTTTTTGGTGACACGCCTGAAACAAGGATGTGGATAACAAAAGTTTAAAGGATGGTCGTGTTTTGTTCTTCAGACTCAAAGCTTTTTGTGTTGCTTAAAAAACTGTGTTGGACTACATAGGTACATCATCTCTGCTGCACCAGCAAGCTGAGCCTTTCAGAGGCGCAAACAAACAGAGTTCACTCTCAATATTAGAATCACTCCCATCATTTTGGGCCACATCAATTATCTCCACACAAACGCGGGGAAAATGAGGCTCAGACTGAAAAATCTCAGGATCACCCTTGAAGTGTGCCATCCTCAGTCAGTGGACTTTCTAGCCAGACCAGGGGAAGTAGTACATGGAAGTAATTTTAAAACTTTATAACCCTTCACGCTGTCGGGGGAAATGTTACTCCCATTTACTAAAATGATGTTCGAATATCCCTGCTAGAAGTTCTCCAAACACGCTGTCAAACTCCACTCACCTGACATGAAGCACAGGATTGTGAGGAATTTCAATATTTGACACGTCTTTGACGGCTGATGTTCGGTGGCTGGCCGTGTTAAATGGGATGTAGTAGAAAGCGCTTGTAACCTGACAGAAGTGAGAACATCAATGGTTATGTAAACAGCAGCAAGACTGTTAAGACTGAGCAAAAGGGTTTTGAATTATTAAGGAGCAGAGCGTTTCCAACATGTTTGGTCTGGGCTGCGTTCGCCTGTCAGGGCTCTTTAAATCCTCCTCTGTAGCTTTCATCATGTCAATAGAGTTCTGAGCCCCAGAGCTTAAAACCAAGTTTGATTTGTGATTTATTATTGATTTGATGGTCGTATGTGCTGGAACCGCCTCAAACACATATATATTCTCGGTGGACTGGATGCCCTCCATAATTTCTACATTTCCTGTGCAGAATTCCAGACTTTCCTCAGATCCGAGTTCTCTGACCGAATGTGAAGTTTGCCGGAGTTCTCGGTGAAAGTTGCTGGGAGTTTTCACTTAAGATTAACTGTAAATCCACGAGTGATGAGGACATTTCTGGTTCCTGACACCTGGAAGACACGGAGGCCGTCTGCTACACGTCAGCGGGACCTTTTCTTCTTAGCCGGCTGTGTTGGCGCTGCAGGGGCAGCATCAGACCAAACAGAGCCGCTTCTGTGGAGGTTCCAGCGCTACAATCGCCCGAAGGACCACAACATCGGGCAGTGAGGGAGAAAAATGTGACCTGCTGCACAAAAAAGTGCCACCTGTCACATGTTCACACATCTGTATTGCACGATTAATGCTGTGCTTCGATTGACCACAGGGGGTGTAACTGACTGACCACTGTCGCGACGTTCCTGCTGGGCTTTGCCGAGAGATCCGACATATTTGTGGCCCGAGATGCTCCGTAATGCTGATGTAGAAAAGGGGGTGGGGTTTGCACGTCACTGGTGAATCTGCACGACAACACTTGAAGTTCACCGCTAACGCGCGCGCGCACACACATGCACACGACTGGATGACCTGACTTCACTTCCCTGTGTGAGCTGAAGATTAAAACCAGCAGTAAAATGCATGAGACACTTGCGTCTGACTAATCCGGCCTCACCTTGAGGCTGACTGACAAACACATTTGCAAATTGTCTGAGAAACAGTTTCCCTCCGCGAGCACTTCAAGCTCCCCAGCTCCTCGCCATCTATTCATGATGCATTTGGAACTGTTCACCAGTGATCGCTCGTTCAGTCGAGCCAGATGAATGACATGATTTTGAAGTTGATGACAACTCAAGAGCAAACGATGCAATTAAGTTTCTGCCATCAAGACAGGATAAATATTCTATCTAAATACGTGTATATTCTGTGTAGTGTCGGGTAAACGTGATACCTTTGATTTAATCCAGTGTTGTATTTGTAACTCAGGGGAATGCAGGTTGGTGTTGGGCGAAGGTGAACAAACGAATCATTGAGAACAAATTGAATTGGACTTTGAACTTTTCTAACGTGCCGTCAAAGTGTTCAAGAAATGTGTGTTGACATCAGTGTGGGCACGTTTATCAGTTTCTCTGAGACTCAAACTTGAGTTCCACATCAACAGCGGCCAAGACATATTCGTCACCTTTGAGCAGGACCAGTAGTTTTTTTAAGGGAAACCATTTATAACACTGCACTCGCTGGCGGTGACAAACTCAGCCTGATGCAGTTTGTCCAAGATGGCAGCCCCGTCTGAGCAGGACGAGCAAATCTGATGAAAATGCAACACTGGAAGCAACGACCCGCATGTATGGGCCTGCTAGCTTGATGCTAAATTCTTAAAACCCCCAAAAAAAACAACAACCCAGAAGTGAGCATGAACATTTCTGTCGTACGGCCACACCTTCAATGATTCCACACAGGCCTGATAAGAAAGAAACCCAACCATGTGCAAAAGTAAACTAAGAACTCTTTTATTCTTTTTTGTTCATTTTATGTATCTATCTTTAGCTTCTTTTTTTATTTTTTTCTACACGAGTCCTTTAAAAGTTTGTCTTCATGCTAGGTGCAGCGTCAGTGTTGGTAGTACATGCAAGGTTGTAGATTCTGTTGGCAGAGGATTTCACACATCGGACGACGGGAGGGGGTGTGGGGGGTCGGTTCTGGACCCAGAGTGACAAACACTGACCACTCCGGAGACTTGAAAAGAAAAACCGGCTACAGACGCAGCTGCAGGAGGGACACTGACCATCACTGAGGATTCACAAAGGGTTAAGCAAATGCAGTTCAGTTCTTGCTGTGATAGTTGCCATCCGATCCATAGACGGGGACAGTTTCTCATCATGACATCATCAGTTGACATCTTTAGTGCAGTCGAACGAAAAAGAAAATAATTAAAAAAAAAACGAAAGCAGGCAGTCTTTAGGGGGGAAATGTACAAAACACCTCAGACAGCTTTGTAGGGAGGTCATAACGGGAGCGGAACAAAGGCGGGGCCACAGGGGGAGGGATCTTCACTCGGACTCCGGTTTGTGGTAAAGTGACATTAAAGGAGACATCAGGAGTATTGCTAGCAACTTTGGTGTGGGTCTAATAGTCAGTCAGGGGGCACCGCTGTTTCACTTTTTTTGTCTTTTAAGTTTCACCACAACCATAGCGCGGCGGCTTCCTGCTACACGAGAGAGAGAAAAACTGATCGGTTTCATGTAATACCACGATAGATTCGTTAGAACAATGTGTTTGACGTGTTATAAGAAAGTATTTCCACATTATTACAAAATAAGGGTTCACTCTGTAACAAGACAAGTTGCTTATAACAAGTTGATGTCATAAAACATCTTGTTACAACAAACTGTTGTTTGGCCGTGTCAGCAGTAAAACCACAAACGCCTTGTTATAACAGGAAGAATATCTGGTTATTATAAGACCATTTTTGTGATGACGTGACACTGATATCTGATCGGTATCTCAATGTAACATTTGATCTGATATTATCTGATCAATACCACGGAGTAAAAGTCAATCAAAGTATGAAATTCTTCTTCTTCGGTTCATCTGTTTGTTGATTAAAACAGGACTTTTCATCTCAACAATGGTCAAGGTTGACCAATGGCTTCATAACATCAGATATTTCATGTTACAACAAGATAAGTAGGTTCTTTTAGACGGAAAAGTGATGAGACTGTCTGTTGCAAGAACATGAAAATATCCTGTTATCATGTAAATATCTGGTCAGAACATAAAACACGTTGCAACATGAAAAACACCCGTTGCAATGAAAACATTTTCACGTTACTACATGACACTGACATCTGATAGGATATCAGTGTATCGTCTGCATAGTGTCTGACCAGTAACATCAGAATCGCCCTGTAACTCCACCCAGGCATCTGCAGGTCGCTTCCTCATCCGAGCATGAACGCAGCAACAGCCTCGGCTGACTCAGAGCTTGGCACACCATGAAATACTCCACTTCGTACAAACAGGTTCTGTTAACAAGAGACGTTTCTTATCTTCACGGGGTGAGTTTATATTTTAACGTGAAAATATCTCATTGTGACCATCGGCTTTTCAAGTTGTAACGTGTCACTGATCAGTTTTTCTGGCGTGGCAACAATATCCGGCTGTACCGCTGATTGATATTTTCTGCTTTATAGTTTTCTGATACACACGCATTGAATCAAAGTGACAGAGGTACATAATGACATCACACGTGCCAGCTGGTGGATGCAGCTACAGCTGAGGCATTGTACAGTGCACCTATTCTCTGAACACGGGTGGCTACGATGGGAGTGAAGCTCGTCATAATCACAGCAGGGTTGATGGTGCCCAGTAAATCTGACATTAAACATCTTCAGAAACAGGAAAAAGGCTTCAGGATGGGAAGAGCTGATTGTACAGGAACAGAATGAGTTCCTTACATACAAAAAAACGGACTATTGCAGCAATCATGGGTCACACTATGACGCACTGAAGAAGTCTAATAACACTCCATATCCAATGGAACAAACAGGTTTTGTACAAATCAGAAGAAAAAGCACATTGTTCAGTGGGTTACAAAAACCAAACATGAGTTATTTCAAACTGAACTTCGTGAGGGGAAATACGGCGGCAGAAACACACACGGACATCATCTTTGGTGGAGATTCCAGAGTATGCTTAAAGTGACGTGGCCTGAGCACACACACAGATTGCGCTCGCGCGCGCACACACACACACACACACCTACATTTCCTACTACTGGGAATTCACTGTTTGGATTGTGCCCTCGTTTATAAAACATGAGGCAATGAAGCACTGGATTCAAGTCAGCTCACGAGGGTCTTTGAACCGGAAGTAAGTGTAGAACGAGCGTCTAGATTGACATCACACTGTGACACACTGGATTGTAAACTACTGTTAGTTGATCTGATATCAGCAGACGCCTGTGAGGGTCCTCTAGGGGTGGACCGATGTGCTTTTTCAGGGCCGACGCAGATAATTAGTAGTCAAAGTTGTCAGTCGATAACCGATATTTGGAATCAATACTTAACACGCAGCGATTTCTGTTGCAACTGTAAAACGAAGCCTACGTTTTTGGGTGCCAAACTCCCGCATAATGACTTGTTTCGACATCTGTATTTGACATTAGAAAAGTTAAGAGCCACACGATGAAATTAGTTACCCTCTTATACGTTAGCAGAGGGCTAACTGGAGGTAGCCGTGTCAGCCGTAGCCTACTCCCTTGTTGTGACTCTAAAATGGAGGCTGAGTTGTTTCAAGCATTACACAGCCCCATGAAGTGACTGGTTTCACCGTCTAAATTTGATACATTTGGTCCGGCGATATTTGTAAAGTAAGAAGAGCCAAACAATTAAATTATTTACCCTCGTTCAAGTTCGCAGGGGACCAATGAGCTTCTGGTATGTCGCCACATACGCAAACTCCAAGAGATAACCAGGTTAGCTTGATGAGCTTTGCGTGGCAAGGGCTTGAATGACAGTGACGTTGGTTTATATAAAAATATGATGCACTGTAGCTTTAAATGCATTTATTGACGATCAGATTTTAAAAAATTGATTCCAGTGATTGTAAAAATGCTGAATGTGGGATCTGGCGATCGGTCGACCCCTAGTGTGTTCCCACAGGGGCCGCATGCGACTTCACTGTTTCTCCAGAGGTTATAAGACAAAGTCCTCACTTGGAGGGATCACATGACTGCACCTCAAACAATCACTACAAACTGGCATAATGTGGCGTCTGGTGAATGTAACGTTGTGACACACCAACAGTACACACACTAATGCCGTATGTAAATAGTTAGACTGACAGTTATGGTGAATCCCGGCCACAAAGTGACAAGATCTGTTTATTCTATGTTCACTGCAGAATGATCCCCAATCCTCAAATGCCCAATTTTAACAAAACAAAACAACAAAACATCTCTGCCCCCCCTCCCCCTCCCAAAGAAGAAAAAAAAAAATTAGGAAATAAAAATCAAACCATCACAAGAAATCTAGAAAATAGACACAGATTCAAAGCTGCCTGTGGAGGAATATGCTGGCATTCATTCACGCACGGGGCTCTTCACCGCATGTTTTTCTGCTCTGTGGGCCTCCCACTTCAGTTCCCATGCAAAGCCATGGCTTAGATCAAGGAAAAATACAACGTGCAGCAACCTCCCAAAGCTTGTCCCGAGACCCAGGCGAGCTCGGGGAGGGAAACCCAACGTGACCCCTCCCCCCACAGTTCAAGTATGACGTGAACGTGAAATAACTTAGAGAACAAATGAGTGAATGAGACCAAAGAAAGATGAAGTGTGGTGACACCTGGCCACAATATTTTGCAACATCTTTAATAAAGACGCAAACAACATGTAGTCGCATCTAAGGAACGGACCAAATAACACACATTAAATGTTACAACTATTTTATGCACTCTTTCTTTTTATACTAGATTTACATCCTGAAGTTGATGCATCTTAAATTAAAAGTTTGTCATAGTGATTATTATTATTATTATTATTAATATTAAGAACATTTTTTAGGTCCATACACATTGGTTTTAGTTGACAAAGAGCCACGTTTTTTTCTCTAGGCTACATTTTTACCCTAAACCGACTACACTCGTCTCTCTCTCTCTCTCTCGAAAATAAAAGTTCACCTCTACAACATAAAAACCTTTATGGGAAATAAAACAAAAAAAACAAAAAAACTAGTTGTTTCTCATGGGTTCCAGTTTTGAACATAAAACACACAGATGGAAAAACCCACCATCCATTCAAATTAAAATACAAAGAAGATGAGAGAAGACGTGGCGAGGCGGAGGTCCCCGGAGGAATGAGAACGATGAGATATGGATGGTTTGTGAAACTATGCACACTTATTTCCACAAGTTAAAACTGCAAGTGCGTGCAAACACATGGGACGGAGGTAAGTGTCTGTGTGGGCTGGCTGTTAATATGGGGGCTGTCTGTCTTTCTGGCCTGGGTCAGGGGGAAAAGGAGTGGGGGGTTCAGAATCCATTGGTCCCTTTACTCCCTCAGGAGCTGAGGGTGAACTGGTCTTGCTCGATGGGCTTTTTGACCCAGGCCCCAAGGCCGGCTTTGTGGAAAGCCTTGATGAGCGCTTGCTTGGCAGAGTGGTACTCTGCGGCTGCCTGCTTGGCGTCGTGGTAGGAACTGGGCTTGAGCACCTTGATCCGCAAGATGGATGACAGCTGGCGAGGAGAAGATAAAAGAGACAAGGAAGTCAGAGATGAAGGAAAAGACGGAAAGAACTCATCGGTCATAGCCGTCATCTTGAGTCATGACTCACTGCAGCTCTGCCTCAGTTCTTTCTAGACCCGCCACACCCCCTCTAAGGCTGTACGGAGCTCCCCAAACACTGGGCAAGACACAACTTCATCATGATTGATTACAATACTCAACGTTTCAAACTACAACTTGTAGTCCAGTAGCATGTGCTTCACCTCACACTGATAACTCAAAGCCATTGCTGGCTGCAGTCCCTGAATACGTCACCCCAGGATGACGACCCCTGCAAACAATCCAACTCATTACAGTTGGTCTTTAAAACCCTGTGATTCAGAGTCGGCGTTGATGCGGACCAGTGAGCAGAACACGCTCAGAGTTCTGTGCGGCTCTCCCGGACCAACGTACTCCTCCAGAGACGTTATGAGACACGTATGATAATGTGAGGACGACTGTGAGTCCGTCAGTCGTATATTTTCAGGGAGGGTTGCCAAAATCAAATCACGCAGACGATGTCATTACCCCTGACGTCGCTGTGTCATGGGCTAAGTGCCGAACAACGATTGTGATTTTCAGAATTTCTTTTCACCCTGATATCAGGAATTTGTCAGATCATATGGGAGGCCTTTTGGGAGTCAAACTTTTCTTTAAAATTTTGTTGTTTTTTTTTCCATTGCTGTCATGAATTAAATCTCCAATATGACAAATCTCCTGGTCTCTTATGGTACTGACGTAAACGCATAATAAACCCAGCTGCAGGTTGTGTGAGGATATCTGCACACGTGTGTGTGTGTGTGTGTGTGTGTGTGCGCGCACTGAAGCCTGACTGAGTCCCTGTACCTTGGAGTGTAGGCGCACCCAGCGGCTGTAGAGGGCATGTTTGCAGAGGCGTGAAGCGCGGCCCATGTCGTCCTTGCCGGTGGTTGCGTTGATCACCTCCAGCGCCTGGTCACCCACCGTCCAGTTCACGCTGAAGTTGGGGGCTTTGCCTGGCTGTCGGGCTTCTGCATTGCTTATACCTGAAATTAGATCAGACACAGATCAAAGACCGAGCCGCAGGATCCTAAAATATTAACAGATGTCTCTGAGCTTTCTAGGAGAAAAAGGACTGTCAGTAATGAGGTTACTATCATCGCGCTTTTCCTCCAAAGCTCTCAGAGTCAGAGCCGCTCAGCTTCCTGAGAAGCCTCAGCTTGGGTTTATCAAATATTCACAAAAGGAGCTCCAACAGTCAGGACCTTCGTCCACCAAAGTGTATTTTCCCAAACTGAAGACGTCAAGCTCTCTCCTGAAGGCACCTGGCCAGGAACGTTGGGCAGTGCTGTCCGGATGTGCGGCATTTACTAAAATACGGAATATCTGCAGAAGTGAAAATGTCAGCACCGGGTAGTTCCTCCCGTCCCTGCTCTGGTGAGGTGTGAATCAGACCTCAGAGCGAGAAGACACATCACTGGTTTTTGTGAGTGAAGCAACACCTTGATGTGTGCTGTCGTTTGGTTCTCCCTTGTCCTTGCGTTCCCACTGAAAAGAGACGCGAGCTGCAGGAAGGAAAGCTTTGGTGGACCCGGACCTTCCTCCTGAGACAAGCATCATCATGCACCTCTGAGGACGGAGACACCTTCCAGCACGCTGCCAGGCATCGGCCTCCAGTGTATCTCCAGCATTAATGGGAGATATATGGAAGCTATAAATGTGTGTGTGTGTGTGTGTGTGTGTGTGTGTGTGTGTGTGTTCCTTGGTTTGGCAGCACTTGTGGCCGATGATTCACTCAGGATTTAATCCTCGATGCTCTCACACCACAGACCTTCACCGCTCAAAACTCTGTAAAGCGGAAAAGGTTAATGTCCCCCAACTATTATCTCCCTTACCCTCCATTTAGAGAGGGGCCAGAGAGGAGGAGCTGGGGGGTGGGTGAGGGGGGGTGGGGGTCTCTCTGGTATGACAGCCCATTATCATCCCCCAGGATCTCAACAAATGACCACTTCAATATCACTTCCTAACAAGCGTTCAGCGAATCCGAGTACTGTCAAGATGTTCAGGCTCTGCAGTACAAGAACAGGTCCATGTACTGGAGTTTGTAGAATGCCCCCCCCACACACACACACACACACACACACACACACACACCCATCACTCTTCTGTATTTCCTGTCTCTTCTCACTAAACCATCCGATAAACACACAAAAATCCAGGAAAAAATACTGAATAATCAAAATTTCTTTAGGCATTTTTTAAAATTTTCTGACTGGTAAAAGTCTCTGAATGAGAGAATCTCTGCTTTATATTTCTAATCATGTATTTTGTTCTATGGCGTGGCCTTTATAACTAAAGAAATATTCTATTTCTACTCAGTGACCCCCCCCCCCCAGGAAGCCCGCCTCCCACTTCGACACTGATCATCAATGAGTCAGGACACTTCATTTTTCTCTGAGACGCGTGTGTTTTTGTTTTTTTGCCTCAAACTTTCAGCAATAATATCTAGTTTTCAGCCGGTCGCTGAAGGTTTCACGATTTTTGCTTGAGCTGATTATCTCCTCCGTCGTCTGGAGCAAAGGTATGTAGACATTATGCAAATGAGAAGGATGGATGAAGAAGTGAAAAAAGGAGCAGAAATTCATCCAATAAGATAAAAAATAATGACAGAGAGGTAAAAAGAGTATCTTACAGGGACGTTTCTCATGCTACAATGCTAAACTAAAAATGGGAAATAAACCGAGAAAATAACTGCAGGAGTCCTGGCGCAGTCTGCTTGAAAGGTCAATCAAAGAATGAAAATTTACACAAAAAGATGGAACGATTCAAATTCCACAAGAAGTCGGTAAATGTCAGCTCAAATCAAACGGAGGAGAAACAGCACTAGCCGTCTCCCTGCTGCGGATTGACCCGTGAGCTGGATAAATGTGTTTACCGCCGAGGATTACGGTCCTCTTCTGTGATATTTAGACAGCTGGAGCCTGATTGTCAAAGATTAACAAGGAGATGCAACCAAAACATGATACGTGAACACAATGTCATTAATTCCGCTCCCGGTGAGTTGAACTTTGGGCTGCAATCTCAAGATTTTCTTTATCTTCCTCTCCAGATATCGGCTCTTACCGCTGAGGAGAGGTCTGTTGAGGGTGAACTGCTGGGGTAGGTCCTCGATGTCGGCGATGCGCTGGTACATGGCTCTGGAGAGGTGGTCAGCGTGGTAGAGGCTGCCCAGGATGATGCTGGAGAAGTAGATCGGCTCCGTGAAGTAGCTCATCAAAGAGCCCTGGATGCCAACCACATTCCACCTGCAGAAAACACACACACACACACGAAAAAAATTATCAAGCAAAATTCCATAAAATATCCATCCATTTTCTTTACCGCCATGCCGCCCCCAAAAAACTTAAAAAACGTCAATAAAAGGAAATCGCGTAGTTTGGATCAAATAAACTAGGCAACGCAACACACATTTTGAACAGAAGGTGGCGGTGTTGAGCACAAGGCCATAACGAATCCCAGTAACGGAAGCAGAGGCAGCAAACCCAGGAACAAAACTGGTGGTCTTTGCCCTCCACCTGGGTCCTCCTCATGAAAGAGGCTGGGGAGGAGTTCGGTCCCCTCCTCGGTCCACACTTGCCTGCTGCTGCTGCTCCTGGCAGCCATGTTTTCCAGCGTTCTTGTTGTGCTGGTCAGGAGGTCCGGCTTGTGAATTTCAGATTTACTATGTCAGGGATTATTCCAGGAAGGACTTTCTATCTCTAACATTTACTCTTATTTTTTGGAAAAAGGCAAAAACCAACACAGGCGAGGGTAAAAACTTGTCTGGAAAACTGAGGGCTTGAACCTCTACAGAGTCATTTTTCTGAATGCACCTCAGTTATCAATGCGTGACAAGGCGTAGGAGTAATCAGATTACTTTTCTGTTTTAACCAGTAACATAACACGTTACCAACAACTCGACTCCACGTATAAAGTAGGGCCTGAGATTTAAAAGCACGGCTCTGAGCTCTTCTCTCATTAAGGGGGGTTGCTGTGCTTAGAAACGCGCCCCATTCAGGAGGTATAAACGCAAACGTCGTAGGTGCACATACAGAAAATAGATTAGCATACAAGCAGCCATGCAGTGTGACACGCACAATCCTACAGAGGTATCCAATTTCATTTGGCCAAACTTGTGTGTTTCGGTGCTGTGTCATTAGCCATCTCGTCCCAGTCATTTTCTCATTGACATGCTCCGTGAAGCGACGCGTGCCCACCTCACCGAGGGAGACCTCAACACATATAGAGTCGGACTGAAATGGAAGAGATGGGAGAGGGAGATGAGAGAGAGCGATGTAGACGACAAGGCTAGCCTTATTCTAGATTTCCTCTCTCTGTGTTTTGTCTGCACACTCACTCCATTTGCTCGAATCTTTAAAGACCGATAACAAATACGAGTTCCACCTTAAAAACAGGCTGAGCTGCTGTATTTAGAGGATGTCACTCAGGACGACGTAAACGGAGCAGATCATTTCTCAACTATGGAGCAACATAATGGAAAGTGTGTGTGAAGCCGACAAGATAAACTACAATCATGTCACCCGGTGCAACAGCGTGGCTCTGATGTCGCTCCGTCACAGATAAATCATATCGCCGTATATTCTGGTGGATGTGTGCAGATATGAAAACCTTTCAAGGAAATATTTCAGACAGAGAGTCCTCATATGCTTTTGTCACGCGGAGACTGTGAGAGTGTTCTGTAACACGGGGAGAGCAGAGGTCCGAGGAATCGCGTCAGGTTCTTGAGGAGGCTTCTTCAGGACCTGGAACGTCCCACAATGCACCTGTTGCAGATTTCCGAAGACGCTGGATCAGTTCTGCTGTGTCTGTTACGAATAACACGAGCCCACAGCTAACCTGCAGCCAGAGACGCAGCCCAAACATGGCGTCCACGCCTGAATCGTCTCGTACATTCGCGACTGCAAACATCAAATAGCTGCGACATTACAGGCTCCTTAATACTCACAAAGGATTTAAAACTTTATTTCCACCCACTTTTAGAATCAGACCCTCCTCTGTCTCTACCAGTGAGGCTATATGAGGATCTGGGAGGTGTGTGTGTGTGTGTGTGTGTGTGTGTGTGTGTGGGGGGGGGGGGGTACTGGTGGGATTTGAGCCTTTTAAAGCGTTAATATATAGATCAGAGGTATTCAAAGCATGAGGGAGGCTGACCCAGGGGGCCTTCAGGCACCATCAGGGGAGGCTCGGTGAATCTAGTTATACTGCTAAGATATACTACAGATACTGCAGTTTTTACCACCCTCTAATAAAGGACTCGTGACAGAAAAGATAAGTGACGAATAATTAATAGATAAGTAGTTATTGTCTATTGTCTCTGGGAACAAACAACACAAGAATGATCCTGTACAGGTATTCAGAAATAAAACTAAAAGTCATTCGGGGGGGTAAAAGGGGGCGTGGTTACCCCCACCCTCACCAGCACCACCCGCCATCTCTGACCATAAAAACCCTGCGAGAGGTGATTAAAACAATACAAATCAACAGCAACAAGACATCGATGGAGTGTAGAAGAGCACTTTTCACTTCAGGCTGACTGAGTGTGTGTGAAATTACCAACATGAGGAATATACAAGTGTGAGACCTGGGGCTACTGTGTGTGTGATTTTTTTACAATATACAATGTTCTGTGTGTGTGTGTGTGTGTGTGTGTGTGTGTGTGTGTGTGTGTGTGTGTGTGTGTGAGAGAGAGAGAAGGTGCGTGACATTGTGTGTGAAACTGAGCGAGAGCAAAAACGATATCTCTGAATCGCAGCTGTGAGTCTGTACCGAGCGCAATAACACACACCATCAGTGTTACACCTGAGAGCTGAATATAACACACTCCACAAACACACACACTATTTTTTTTCCCCCAGAGTCATTCAATTTCATTCCTGTCAACTGTCTATATTTCTGATTGGCAACAAGTAAGAAAAAGTTGTTTGTGCTACTCAATATTATGCTCTGTGCGTCTACGCGCACACACACACACACACACACACACACACACACACACACACACACACACACGCGCACACACACACACACACAAACGAGCATCAGCGTCGGAGGAAATATCGACAGGACAAATAGGAAGAAATAACCCATAAGAGCTTCGCCTGTTTGCTAATGAGCTCAGGCGGGATCAACATGCGCTGGAGAACTGCTTGTTCTCGTCGAAGCCACGGGGCTGAGCGTGTAATCAAAGGGAAAATGAGGAAGGGCAAAACAATATGGAAGGAGGGGGAGCGCCGAGGACACGGTCAAAGAGTGGCAGTCGGTTAATGTATTGAATAGCAGCCCTGTGGCTATCAATCACTCTCTTGGGGAGGCAGCAGCAGGTGAGCAGCACATTTCTTACCTGGCTAAAAGCCGTGCCAAGAGAAGGCAGAAGGTAGCCGCCTGAGAAGCCTTGTATAATCTTTTCTCACAGTGGAAGGAAGACGTGCGTAATCCTTATCTTAACTGTAAGGGATAATTTAAATTGCTGGTTTTAAGGCTCTAGATCAAGTCTGAGGCGGCGTGTTGTCATGGCTACGCTGCAACTGGTGCCATCTCCTCCTGGTTGTCTAGTAAAGCCTGACCAGGAGAAATACATTTACTTTTCAAATGTTCTTATTTGCCTTCTACTGACTTTACTCCAGAATCTAGTGGCAGCACTGACAAGCTGAACGGGGTAACAACACTTCTCAGACGGTGCAAACAACTAGTGGCAGACATCTCCCTCATCAAATACACACAATCATTCTGTGCATTCAGCCGAGGTATTACGATCCAGGAAGGAGAAGAAGGAGGAGGGGGAGGAGGAGGGCGGCTGGTGAGAAGAGTTATGGAGAAGTTTTATCATTTGGCAACAGCATGCCTCCCTTCATCACACGGGTGGCACACGGTTGCCTTGAACATGGACAGAGACTAAAGACTCGATGATCCGCCTGCAGAGAAATGCCGGAGGGACAGACGATCCATCAACGCGGCTGTCCACGGCGGTCCCTGAAAAAAATGATAGACTCACGATAACTGGGCCGATTGACAAAGCAAGGGCGGGCGGTGATGTCATACCCTGTCATAAATTAAAGCCAGGAAACGAATGTGCTTGAGGTCAAGCGCTGAAGTTCTTTTTTTAAACGCAACTGTGACACTAGTAAGAGCCGCCTCTGACGCTGGATACCTGACGTCTCCTGCTGCAGCTCAAACAGCCGTGAGCTGACGCCGGCTCCACACATCCAACTTGGCCCAATAACTGGGAATCATTTGCAAATGAAACACGACTGCAGTCGGACAAATGTGCCCAGAAGAAGCCAACTGGACCGTGCCGCATTATCGCCTTTTTTGTTTGTTTTTTTTTGTGCTTATTTGCATATATTAAAAATCTCAGGAGGAATTTCACATCTAAATCTGAGATTTTTGCCGTCTCCACGGAAAATTCGCGATGACAACAGAGAGACGCACAGCTACTATAAGTAAGCAAGCGTGAAACATCGTCGACCACGAAAGGCAAATATTAGCAAATACTGGCCATGAAACGTCAACTGGACGTCCCTCCATTGCGCTGTCAGGTTTTATTATTCTGCAATCATAGAAAGAAAGAAAATAACAACAAAAAATTGCTCTGACTTTATAAAAAAAATACCTGCAAGCCAAACATGACCCTCGTGCACTAGGCCCCCCCATAATATTGCAGGTAAACCACTGTCTATTTGGAAAACTTTATATATTCATACTCATATCTTTAATATCACTGACATGAACCTGCCAGGCTGACTGAAACAGGTTTACCAACCCTGAAAAGTTTGGTGTCTGGGAATCGCAGCTTGATTTTTTTTTTCTTTCTACAACAGAAATCAAGAGTCAAGGTCAAAATGTGCTGCGCAGGAAAGTAATCACCTTGCGATCTTGTCACTGCAGGACATGGTGAGTAGCCTCTCTCCCTGCAGAACCCCGTCCCAGGTCTGGATGGTGTTGCTGGACCTCACAGGAATGGTGCCCTCGCCAGACTCTATCTTGGTCCTTAGCTGGCCCCGCGCTTTACGATTGGGATGTCTGTCTCCTTGGTCTACGGCAGACAGACACGCACATGTAGAAAACACCAAACTACAGGAGGGGAAACTTCTTGAGGTTTGCAATTAGAAGTAACCAGTAAGGACAGACGTGCTAATTTTAATTACAGTGATCAACTTCAACATGCTGATGGACAATCAGGGGAGCAGACTTCTGCTGCAACCTCCTCAGAATGCAGAGGAGGCTCTCAGTGTGATGACATGGCTGCACGTGCAGACTTCAAGGACTGAGTAAGAATTCTCCATGACATGGCTGAGTTTTGGGTAATTATACCTGTAGAGTACTACAGAGATGATGTACTTGAGCAGGCAACAGGGTTCCCCAGACCACCAGCAGGGGTGGAGCTCACCGATACGATAACGTGGATATCGATCTATGTTGGAACATTATGAACTGCTGTTATTTCGGGCCCCTAACAACCAATAGGATCGTTACAATTGACTTTGATTGACTGCACAAAGTAAAGTCTTGTGTTGGACTGAAACTGATGTGACTTGCACGTTTTGTTCTGAAAGACTCGATGACGCTTTTACGTAATTAGACGCAGTTGTTGCAAGTACAAAGCTCAAGTTAGGCTTTAAACAAACCGCGGCGAGGATGGCTCGCCTCTTGTTAGCAACCGCAGTTTTTAATGACGCATAAAAACTTCCAGATTCACGAGTGTGGTATTTACTGACGTATTCATGCCACAGGAAAGTAACATCAGAATATCTTAAGCTTGCGTTTACCGCTCACCTTATTTCAGGCATCTAACCACAAACCCGCTGACTTTGAGGGAACCAGACGTGCAACGACTTATTTCTGAGTTTTATGACTCATTCCTGTTCATCTATTTATGGTTCATTAAGAACCTATGGTTGCATAACAGACTGAGTCATGAAAAAAACGGCATGTTTTCATTCATTAGATCAGCGATGGTTGTAAATATTAATGTACATTTCAGATTTATTTTTGTGTGTGCACTTCCTTTGTTTTCCTTATCTGAGGATTACAATTTGACAGATTGCACACCATCAATTATTGAGCGACCCCCCCCCCCCCCCCCCAGCACTGGCATCCACACCTGTGCACGCAGACGGGGAGGAGCATCTTCTATTTAGGGTCACTGCTGAAAGAACTGGGGGGCCAAAGTGATAATGATGAGTGAGAAGAGCTGCATTTTTTACTTTTTCAAGTCTGAAGGAAATGAAAAGAGAGACGTCTTTCAGGCAAACATGACGTTATTTATGATGTTATCGATGCTTTCTGCTGCTCCGCCAGCACACGCCGTCTATTCACTGACTAATTGAATGTGGCTCTTTTCTATTCCGTCTGTCATGTGCAATGGAAAACACTTTGACAAGAGAAAGAGGGAGGTTAATCAGAGACACGGGGGGGGGGGCAGGAGGAAGGATGATTGGGATGGACGAAGAATGACAAAACGCTCTAATTAGTCCAGCGTCCTTTTTAAAAATCTCACTGTAATGTTTATTTTGCAGTAAAATCCTAATTAAATAAAGCCACGCGTCCGAAGAAATCCGACTGATTTAATTAAGGAAGTAAACTGCTGCTGAACATGAATTCCAGAGAGACCGAGACTGAAACTAAAGCCAGGGAGAGGAGATGAGCGAGGGTCTGCCGTCGTACCCTCCACGCCGGCTTCGTGCGGTGAGAAGATCCTGGCGTCTCCACAGGGCGACGTGCTGATGTAGAGATGGAACTGGATGTTGTCCTTTAACCGGTAGCCTCCCTTGTCACAATGCATGAATATTGACTTCTGATGGTCCTCCTTGCTGTTGCTATGGTGACAGACAAACAGCCAGTTGCATTGAAAAAAGCCTGCCCTCTTTTCTTCCTCTTTATGAATGTTTTCAACATCTCCTTTCCAGCTATGAAATATGCTTGAGGAAAAATAAATGTTACTGACCAGAGGAAGAACTCCAGTTGAGTGTACAGGTATCTCATGAGCGAGCGTCGGGCAATTATCTCAGCATGGCAGTCGTTGAGTGCCAGGCCGCGGTCGCTCATGTACTCACCGTTGATGCATTTAGTTCCTGTGGAAACACAAATTACCTGTGCCTCCTTCACATCTGTCCCTGGAGGGGAGGAAAGGGAGCAAAGACACACACGTCAATGGAGTCCAGCGCTATCGTCTAGATGGATATTTTACGCTCTTCTGAGTGCAGGATACATTCACTTGCAAACTTCTGCATCATATGAGTAATTTCCAAACGGGGAAAAAAAGATGAACGCAACTTGTGGATGCGCGCTGAGACCAGAGGTCTCCACAGGTCGACCCGCACTGTCACGTCAGTTAATGCCAAATCACAGCAAAATCTCTCGTGGTCTAAAGCCACACGCCTGCGTTTCATTTCAATCGAAGGGAGCTGATGATGGAAACCAAAAAGCTCCAGGAACTGGGCTCTTGGTGGTCGGCCATCTGCCTCGGCCAGGTGCAGTGAGAGAGGGGGAGACAGCGCCGTTGGTTCTGGGTTAGTTCCTGTTCTGTAAGTGCAGGTCGTGGATCCAACATTATGTGTAAAACTTGAGTGGATCCAAAAAGACACGTCCTGATGATGCGAACAAGTGCTCAGGAGAGGTCAGAGGTCAGACAGCTGGGATATCAGCAGCAGCTTCATTGAGGGTTGAGCCCCAGATTTCAAGATCCACGACGAACCTCCACCTGACGCCATTTAAGTTAAACCTCCAACTGTTTTCGGTTAGTCTGGTGGATTCTAGTAGCCTGTTTAAATTAACTGCCGGGTTTTTGGGAGAACATAAAAAAAACAACAACCTTGAACTTACTTCTTGAGCTTCTCCTAAAACGGCTGGTCTGCTGGTTTTAACTACAGACTGACAGGAAACCGAAAAGTACTATTGGCAACATTCATCACACATCAAAAATAAGAGCAATTAAATGCAGAACAAATACCCCTGTGAGGGTTCTGAGCTAATTAATCTAATTTTTCTTTAATTTTATGCCTGAAACACACTGGAGACGTGCACAACGTGATACATCAGTGGTGAGTGGCGGCGTTTTAAAGCCGCCACACTGGCTCGGTTTATTCTACACGCCACATTGCGAAAATTGAGTCCTTTCGATGGTGATTCTATCACTTCAACGCCTCGAGGACGGCGATGACAAAACAAACCGATACGGATTAAAAGCAGGGATGTGTTGCACGCTGGACATGGTGGGTGTAGCTGCTCCGGCTGATTACCAGCCAGAGTCACTCAAGCATCGGGTTTAACGTAGAACAATGCGTCACAAGATATGGTGAAATGCTTGCTATGAGGTCTACTGTATGATGAGCAAACACATTTAGTGTCAAGGACGTTATCAAAATGATCCAACACCTACACCTCACATCTCGAGAGGAGGCTGCACTTTTCTGAGGTGACATCATTTGTCTGTTGAAATATCCTCTTGCATCATCAACCAACCTGACTTTTCAGACGAGCAACACGAGAAAATTGTAAGTTGCATAAAACCATCTACTCCTCGGTTCTACCTGTTGTCATGACAACCCCTGCGAGGACTTTCCGTCGTGCATGGGGGGAGGTGAAGTTGTCTGTCAGTTCACTAAACTTATCCACCACCAGTCGGGAGACGGCGTCAGCAAGTACCTGTAACCACACGCACGCACGCACACGCACACACACACACAAACAAACACAAACTTATGTCAGATATGGCAGCTTACAAAGCATGTCTGATGTTATCCTCCCCTGGAGCACCATGTACCTGTCACAGTGTTCGCATTCAGCTGCAAACAAGCGTCAAGCCAGCGTCGAAATAGCAACAAGAGAAACTAGGTTTACTCCCTGAGGTACACCTAACTGTCTTTCAAGCAACGCCGTTTGCTACATTAGAAGTGGCGTGACAGCTCTGGTTTACCATCTCGCCTCTGACGATGACTCACAAAAAGAGCGAACAAGGAAGCCTGACGAGCAGCCGTAGACTTGTGGGCATTCCAGAGAGATCCAGCTTCTTCTCTGGCTCTTTATCCAGCACTAATGTGATAGAAAATGATGATAACCAAGAGGAGAGATGACGGCTGGATGACCACAAATTAAAGAGATTATTACTTTCCTGCTACTTTGGAGTCACCCACTCGTAGCCAGTTCATTTAACTTTGGAATGCCAAGGTCGTAGAAATGACGAATAATCACCACTTGCTTACTTCGATGAAAGTGCATTTCCAAAAAAATGTTTTATTTCAGGAGTGAGAAAAGGAAACTTCTGAAATGACACACTTTACATTAGTTTGAACATCAAAACTCAAGATGAACCATGAGATATAAAACTTCTATTTCTGAACATTTTTCAAACACAGGCCTCCAATGAGTTCTACCCACGAGTGACTCGCCAGATGGAAACAGGCTGCAGAGTAAATACCAAGCGACTGAGAATTAACAGAGCAATTAGTGGGTGTGCTATTGTTAAAGTGGGTCGTGTGCAAAATAAACCCATTGACAAGAGGGAAGAGAGCGTAAAGACGCTTTGGGACGGGAACTCTGCTGTTTTATAGCTTCACGCATCAACACGACTGCTCCCGTCCACCTGGACACGGGCATCACAAGCAGCGACCCGCCCGTCCCGGCTAAACTGATGGGAATGAAGATTTGATTTAATCTCCTAAAATAGCAAAGGAAAGAGACAACAGATCCAGGACAGGTCTATACATAATACAACGCTGGAACAACTTCAGTTGTTGTTCAAACTCTGCCGATGTCCTCTGTGACACAACAGATAGAAGAACTAGTAGAACGGTGGAGGCTTTTAACAGCAAGGTGTAAGAATATGCACTTTCAGAGGATTAAAATTGACTTTAAAGCCAACCTCCTGAGAATTTTCATTTTTGACTAATTTCAGGAATAAAAAAGGGCCTGGTGATAACCAGAGCTTTAACAAGGGCAGGCCTGGCTGGTGAAAAAAGTACTTATAAATAGAATTCAATAAATAAAAATGGACAAAAAAAACTATGAAAGCACAAAGTTTGACAGCAGGAAAGAAAAGCCAATACTTGTTTTGACTTTTTGCAGTGTTGAGATCTCATCCAAGAGACTTCACAACTGAATTCAAGAGTCTTCTTCAGCTTTTCAGAACTCAAAAAGCCTCTTGGACGAGAGGTGAAGCATCTTCAAGAAAACGGGATCAACAACAAGGCACTTATTGAGGTATGTCTTGTAAGTTTAGTTGCGGAGTAAATTCGTCAAAAGAAACTGGGCTCAACTTCAGATTAGGTACGACAATCGTGAAGGTTTAGTAATCTAATCTCTTACCTGGGGTAGGTGGAGCTGTAATCCCTCTCTGGGTATGGGTTGCCTGGATGGCGTCTGGTCTAGCTGCATGTTGAAGAGAGCTGAGAGAGCGGCCTGCGCTGCCCGGGCTTTAGCCAGCTTCTTGTTGCGCCCTGAGCCTTCAAATGTCTGTGCATCCACCGTCACTGACATCACAAAATTCTTGGCATGACTCTCGCCACTCTCTGACACAAAGTCATATTTGAGGCCTGGCCTGAGCTCATTGAGAATCATGACTGGGTTTTTGCCACTGGAGGGTGAGCTGAATGCTGATGGAGGGGGCAACGGTGCCTGGACAAGGTTGCTGCCAGGTGGTGTGGGCAGCGGGTACTCCCCTAGTGAGTTTAAAGAGGTGCTACCGTTGGAACCTAGATAGAAGGACTCTTCGGGTACAGTTGGGGTCTCAAAGCCGTTGAAGAGCATGTCTGGGAAATCAGCTTGGTCCGAGGTAAAGTCTGTGTTGACTGTCAGCGTTCGACCCATGGCCAGGTGGGCCTCGGAGGCATTGGGGAACTGGACAAAGGAGCGCAGTGCTTTCTCAGCTGCATTCAATTTAGCTTTCTTCTTGGTTGGGCCCATACCCTCAAACATCTGTCCATTGACCTCCACAGTCATGACAAACACTGGCGCATGGACCGGTCCTGTTTGAGACAGGAGTTTATACTGTAGACCAGGTTTGATCTCATTCAACTGCATCAGGGCATTCTTGGGCAAGATCGGCCCTGGCGTTTTCTTGCGCTTCTTGGCTCGGAACTTGGAGTGTGTGTGGCCATTGTTTCCTTCTTCTAAGGGGCGCTTTCGACTGCCCAGGCCACTTCCATTTGGGAGCTGTTCAGACACACCCACCCCTTCTTTGCAGGACACGTTGTCCAGGTTTCGGTTTTCCTTAACGTCGGTGCTGCTCGAACCTGCGGTGCCCAGAAAGAGTAACTTACAACGCCTTCGTTGCAGGATCTTGTAAATGCAAAATTTATAGATTCCTTTATCACTCTTTGGAACTGAACCAATGATTTGTGTTCCTTTATCACAGAAAGAGAAGCTAGCTTTTGATTTAGTTAAGCTACATCTCCTAATATCCATTCAAATGGCAGTTCAATTCTGAGGGGATGGGCTCTCATGATTGAGTAACGGGTCACATTGATAAACACTCATGGAAATCTTTTAGGCTTTTGGATTATATTTTGGTCACATCACATTTTGGATTGAAATCGAAACCTCTTCATATATTTTCATCATGAAAGTTGTAGCCTTCCTATTCTATGGATGGGGGGGGGGGGGGGGGGCGCGTATGTGGGAATTAGCACAAGGACCTCAACAACTACTGTACACATTTCATGTTGCGCAGTCCTATTGGTCTAAACACAAATATACACACACGTGAGCATACAAAACAACATAATCATACAAACACATATGAAACTAATTTTTTTTTCCCTCTCCATTGAATACATTTTTCTTCCCTTTGCTGCCTACAGTTAAATGAGTTCTCTTCTAAAATATTCTGGGGAACACATATCACTGAAGCCAGTAAGCAAAGTGGATGGAATATTGTCAAAAATTTTCATTTATAACATCCTTCAGCAAAGGCTTGATAGGTTACTCCTTGCGGTACTCAGGAGAAAGAGAGGCCGCAGTGTGCATGAGTGGGATTGTAGGTTGGGTTGAGGGAGTGCAGGGGAGGAGTGCAGGGGAGGAGCTGAGGACCAGGCAAACAGGAGAAAACATCAAAGCGGCAGAAGGAGAAGACTCCACCTACTGCAGGATCCTAAAAGCTTGAATGGTGACAGGGTGCAAGATCAAAATGTGATGTTTACCCCCTTTGCATAAGAATTTGAAAAATAATGACCGCCTTTTTTTTTTTTTTTTTTTAAATAAATGAGGAAAATCGAAAACAGGTTTTTTTTTTGGATTGGGTGCCTCTGGGTTCCCCCCCGTGGAGCTTGTCAGAGATCACAGTGTTTCAAATGCACTGACATGCCGTTACCATCTGCACAATATAATTATCACGTCTTGAGCCCAGACGAGAAAAACAAATCGTAAGATCAAGTGAACAAACTCTCTTCATTCATCTGTTTTCATGCACTGAAATCATGCAAGATTTTTGGATGTACATGCATTCTTCCCAATGTTATTAGTGTTTGGCAGATGAACTCGATTTTACACACAGGTTAGGCTAACGAGCAGTATCACAACGAAGAAAAATTGTGATAACAGTGGGATCGCCTGAAGTAAAAATCACATGATGTAAATAGCAGCGTGCCGACAAGACAAATACAACAAACATGATGACACAGAGCTCCTGTCTTTGTGAAATATGAGATTTGGAGAGCGAAGACAACAAATCCGTCATCTAAATTTCATCATTCAGGTCACAATATGGAAGCGATCTCTCCAAATGAACTGAGGACTGGCTCCTTAAAGCAGCTGCTAAGAACTCTGTCTGAGTTGACTTGGGTGCCCCCTCTGGCCAAGAGCAGCAGAAGCAGCAACTGTCAGGACGCATGAGCGCGCATTTGTTTGGCAGTGAGCTGAAGACGCTGAACACTCAATATATTTTGCTCTTTGGATGTGTCGCGACCAGGTCATGTGTCTTATTTGTGATGATATCAAATGGAGGTGCAAGGTGGGTTTTTCCATACGCTCTCAGCAAATGACTGGTGACTGAACGCAGGTTAAAAAAAAAAAAAAAAATATATATATATATATATATATATATATATATATATATATATATATATATATATCAAAATGTTGTCAAAGAACGTCATGTAGAACCTCCTCAATAAATGGGATTTTGTCAAACATGGTTAAAAGGCACGGTAGTTTTGGGTGAATCTTAATGTTTTTCCTCCTTGCAAAGTCTCATCAAGTAATAAATAACTCAGGAAAGACTGTTGTGGTGTATTTGGTGACTCTGAAGTCAAGCTAGCTTGGTGACACAGTCGACTGTCCATGGGATCCAAGGACACAATGATGCTACAGCATCCAGAAACCAGATTATCATCCATGTAAGAAGGGTGTCTCATCCCAAAAAAAAACATTGTCTCAGACTTTGAGATGACTAACGTGACGGTGAAAGGTGTAACGCTGTAGCAAGTAAACTTTTCTGATTTAAAAACATGCTTGGTAACCATCATTTGGATTTTGTATAATTTTTGCAGGGAAACCAACACAAACGCACGCCACTATTGTACATTCGTTGAGTCGGAACAAAAATTAAAACGGATGTGGTTTGTCCACCATTGAGTCCTGCTAAGTTTGGCAGGGCAGAAATTCAAGCAAAAGAAGGTGTTTGCTTGAAAACAGACCCAAGACTATTGGGACAAGGTTTTGGTCTCCACCAGAGAACCCTGGTGCGGTTCCTTGTGAAAGCAGTGACCAGAATTCACAAACACTGGGTTATGGATTCAATATACCAGGTTTCTAGTAGAAATGGTGTATCTGCTCGGTGAGGAACCCTTACAAGGGCGTGGCTAGCAAATTTTTTACAATTTTTTGTTGAAATTCACCAAAAGGAGAAATGGGAATTAACAAGGTTACTGAGCGCGTTTTCCGTCAGAAGCTGGCGGTATGTGATGGCGAGGACAGGCAGTGTAGAAGAACGCTACAGCCATTTACTGGCTATAGATGACCTGAATTAGAAGTATTTTCGGTGTGGAGGGTTGTAATTTGGTGTCAGTTAGTAGTGCACATCTTGCAGGTTCTCTGCAGATGAAGGAAAAAGTTGGGGAATTTGTGAGTTTGACGTTTGCTATGTCAGAGTTTCTTTAAATCAGGTGTTTATATCTTTTTAAGCGGCTGTGAAACTGTTTTTTTTTTTTGTGTGTGCAGATTTAGCATTGTTTTTGCATTTTAGGTTGTTTCCACAAAAAGCAAAAATGCATCAAAAATCCCCTCTGTGGAAATTCAGCGAATGACATCATCAGTCAGAAAGTCCTAGGAGCAGCTTTAAGAGGAGCATTTTTAGGTTTTGCCAGGATGATGGAGTCTGATACTGAGGACAAAAGCTGGCGAGCATCAGCTACGACACCATGCATCGAGCTGCGGGACATACACACATACACACATACACACACACACACACACATGCAGGCGTGGTCATTATCATGCCAGCATGTTTGCCGTCTGCATCAGTTACCTTCGTGTCTGCGTTTTGATCTTCCAGCTCATTTTAAGCGTAACTTTTTTTGTGGGCTTTTGATTTGATAAGATTCTTAAGATGAAAGATGGTTGTCACATAAAAGAAAAAACCTTGTGTCATTTATCCCCCCCCCCCCCGTGTTCTAGATATGTGTTGTTGTGGGTTTTTGTGTTTAATCCTCAAATGCGTCTTGTGAGTGTCAGTTCAAGAAGAAGAGCGAGGTCTTCGGTGAAAGACAACAAAGGCGACACTGCCTCTTACTTGACTTATTTGGTGCAAAACACAAGGCGCTTCTCCTCGTAGCGGAAGCACAAAGTACGACACTACAATAAGAAATGTTGGTTGTGAAGGTGTGGAACACACAATCCTGCCCTTCTTACAGAGGCGTCTGAGCCTCAGCGACTGAGTTCAAGCCGAAATGTCTAATTAAAGTTCAATAAGCTGAAGAAGAGAGGATTTTCTGAGGAGAAAAATGAAAAATGAAAGCAGAGGGAATCTGGAATATGACCTGCAGCATTTCAGATGTAATGATTAATCTTTCCCTTTGAGTTTTGGTTATCACCACTGGGTGTATCGCTGCGTCTCTGCACGTCAGGTAGGGACAAACGACAGCGTCCCATCATGCTCGTGCACCTGACAGAAGACCAGACGATAACGGCGACGGGCCTCGTGCATGAATGTAGACGCAATAAAAGGAATCCAAGAAAATCCTACGCGGGAGTCATGAAACATGCGCCGGCAACCAAATCTCTTTGAATTCTTGATGAATTGCGTTTGATCTTAAATTGGACTCATGTGGAATTGAAGCAAGGACCCCCCCCCCTCCCCCTTTTTCAACTGTTTCTGATATTTTACTCACTTATTCATGTGCTAAATTCTATATTTTAGCCTGTTTTATGGAAATTTTAGAATCTTATTCTCTACATTTGTTGGCTGGTTTCATTCCCTTCAAGATCTTTGTTATCTTACAGTTGTGTCCTCATTAACTTTATCATGTATCCTTCCATTCCCTTTTACACTTTATTTTCAGTTTTTACTCAGTTAAATACACTATTTAATAATCTTTATGTATTTATTTTGTGCATATCTTTTAGTGTATTGCTTCTTTATTCCTGAGTTTTATCATCGTAGTCAACACTTCCATCCATCCATTTTCTACTTCTTCTCCTGTTCAGGGTGGTGGGGGGTGGAGCCTATCCCAGCAGCCTTCCCCCTGGACAGGTCACCAGTCCATCAGGGCCAACACATAGAGACAGACAACCATTGGCTCTCCCAGCCACGCCTACGGTCAATTTAGAGTCTGGATTAACCTGGTCCCCTCTTGATGTCTTTGGACTGTGGAGGAAGCTGGAGTACCGTAGAAAACCCATGCCCGAGCTGGGGCTTGAACCTGGAACCTTCGTGCTGTCAGGCCACAGTGCGAACCACTGCACCACCGTGCCGCCTGTGTGTGTTGGGGGGGGTTATTGTGTAAAGCGCTTGCTGTTTCGTTGGGTTTTTCTGAAAAGTACCGTACAAACGCGGTCTGACTGATTCATTAAAATGTCTCTGGCTACATCTCAGTGTAACAAAGGGGGTCCACAGAGCTGCTACCTCATTTTGCAGAGTTCAGGTCTGTATATGAAAGCCCAGGCATTCAGTACACTCACACTGCTGTGTGCTTGACTGAGCGTGTTGTAGGTCACGCCTTGCTTCGTCAAAAAACATGCTAGCCCGCACCCCTTTATCAAAATGGGGTTTTATCTTGGAATTTGTACGACAACGATCATCTCCGGCAGCACCTCGATCCAGCTGCTCACCCCCGGCGCAGCATGAGTGAGTCACGATCCCTTCCACCAACAGGCCACTTCGTTCCAGAGGAAACCGTGTGTGGCAGGTTACGCGCTCATTATTTACACGGAACGGTTTGAATTGAGGGAGGGGGGGCAGGTTAGGAACTGGTGCCTCGCGAAGCCCCACAAGTCTCTCTTCATCTGGATGTGACGAGCAGCAGCGGCGTCTTAAACATGACGAGCGATGGTCATTTTTCTTCCCTTGTCAATCACTTTTTATTTAAGATGATGAACAACGATCATCTATCTTCTCCTATCAGTCTTTAATGAGAGTAAAAATGATTAAAGGAATGGATTTAAAAACTGGGGAACGCCATGTCGTCAGCATTGTACTTCAACGCACAAAACGAACCTCGGCTTTTGTGGGCACCAGTTTAGGAGCGCCTTCACACGCTGGTCTCACCTCAGAGCAAACAGGAAGTACGGAATTTATGAGGAATGTCATAAATGTTTTTGAATTTGTGGTTTGTACAGTTTATTGGGAGCATACGCATGGTCCATGCATGAGGCCCAGAATTCTATTGGGAGCAGACTTCTAGAAAACATAGATGTTGCATGTCTTTGCATTTATTTTGATTAGTTTGGCACTAAACAGCCGCAGAAATACACTTATATTAGCATAACATAAGCAGGCAGGCTTCGCTCAGACTGATTACAGAAGGACAGGAGGACAATCAGGGGAAGAACATGCAGGCAGACGGAGCTTGAAGCAGCGACAAAGGAAAAGAAGAGACGAAGCTGAGTAGACTCACTCATGTTCTCCTCTTCATCCATATCCATGGTGACGGGTTTGTTCTGACCTGAGAGCAGCCTCACCCCCACCGCACCTGCGAATCAGAGGACACACACACGCACACACACACGCACACACACACACACACTGACTGACTCCCGGTAGCCATTTACATCGATGACGAAGATTTGTAGCTTCATGTACAAACACACAGCCAAACATGCATGTATTGAACTCCAGTATAATTTATGTATATATCTCGTGATGTGGGGACATAAATATTCATGGAGAGAGGAGGTCAAGGATGACAGGCAGTCTATTGTGACTGCGATTAGACCTCATTTCTCACTGGCTGCTGAGAGACGGCGAGCCAGCGATGCGGCGAGTCGCTCCACTGCCTCACATCCACATATCTCCAGGTAGCGAGGGCTCCAGCCAGCAATATATTCATAGTAACATTACAGCCAATAATTCCTGCAATACGAAATGTTTTCTATGGCCATGTTGACAGTCAACACCCATCTCTCCAGGTATTAAAACTCTTCTCCAATTTAGGTGATAAATTCGGAGGTTGTTAACGAGGCTTATTACGGGCACCAATCACCCAGCTTCCAGGCTTCAACAGGGAGACTGTGCAACAGCGTTGGATAAAAACAGCCCCGCCATGCTCGTATGGAACCGGATGATGGCGCCCAAGAGTGGGAGTTTATATAACATCCAGATGGTCTGTGACAGATATGTGACACGTCGTCCTAACCACGTCTGCGTTCGGAGCTGCCCTTCTAACTCAAATGCTGACTCATCATCCAGGCGGTGAGGCTGAACAGTGACCAGCATCACCGCCTTGAACCTGAGCACGCAGGTCATCCTTGATGGATGTTAGAGACGCAGTCACTTGTTCATTTGATGCAAGCAACAACAACAAAATGCATCGAAACCAACATTTACAACTCTATCTTGCTCAGGTCGCTTAACATTTAACTATTTTTCATGCGGTACTTTTATAGTTAATCTCTGTGTCTTTCAATCCCAAAAAAAGCAGGCATTAAAGAGAAACGTTCCATCTTTAACAGTTCATAAATGGCAGAGAAGAGATGATGTATCAATCTATGAAAATACAGAGGTGTTTGTTCGTCGCTCCTTATCGAGGTACAAGCTGATGTTTTTTGCCGTCGCCCAGCGCCGCCCGGTGCTCGGCCATGATTTCCAAAGTGGTTGATGAGGGTCATGAGGGTGGAGGCAAATTTGCAAATTCACCAAAAAAAAGATTCTGAAACACTCGCAATGGACACATGATGTTGGAAACATTTGAATCGCTGTATCAGTCCGACTAAAACTGGACTTTTAGAAATTCACATAAACATGTTCACCGCATGAAAGTGTACTTTTCTAACTCGTCTAACTGAGAAACCTGGATCACACGGACGGAATTCAAATGAATCCGGCATCGAAATGTTTCAATCAGACCAGAACCGGCCTTCCGCTCTACGCGTATCCAAACCCGCTGCTGCGTTTAACCTGGAAGTCCAACAACGCACAGCAGGGCAGCAGCGGTGCCGTCATGGAGGAGGAAACTTGTCTGCGCAGGCAAGGAGACAAATGTAATGCTGCGATAGTGTTTATGATTCAAGTCCATTGTTTGTTGGTGAATTGTTTGGTATCTGATGCAAAAGTTGAACTGAGTGCAGGAGTTGTAAGGGACCAGACTGCCACCTGCTGGTCTGGAGGTGATAACGCTTTGGGGAAAGATTAAAACTGAGTCTGCCGCTCACACCTACACTGGCACGATGAGAGCGGTCCAGTTAAATGGCCTTAACTTGACTGCAACTGTGCATGTAAACCAACTCTGTGGAAGCTGGAAGAGAGCGCCCATTATGTCACAATTTGAGGCTAAACATGTGTGGCTAAAAATAAGCAGCATACCCTTCCCTGCTAATCCCGCACTTAAAAGTTATGAGAAAGTTTCAACTGCTTGACTTCCCCATCTCCCTGACAACCACTTGAAAAAGTCCTAGCATGACAAAGAATATTGCTGAGGGTAGAGCGGAGTGATGAAACACAGCAACACAGAGAGTGAGACAGAGAGTTAAGGCGGCGAAGAATGAAAAGGCAGAGAGGCGAACGACACAAAGACAGAGAGAAAGCAGGAGAAAGATGGCATTATGATACAGAACAGATTGTGCTGATTCTACTCTCCCTCTCTCTCCTCGCCTTCCATCAGTGCCCTCATTCCTCAGCCAGACACTTTCCTGAGCTAAACTAAATTGGCTAATTAATCTGGGCTAATGGTGGGTGACAGTAAATATGCTAGCACAATTATCACCCTATTAAAGATTCATATTCCAACCCATAATTGAAAAAGAAAAGGTGGGGTGAAGGGAAGATGGGTGGGAGTAGGTTCAACGGAGTGGAAGATAAGATTAATTTTTCTCAGGTGGCACCAGGTGACCCGGACCTCAACCAGCTCAGAACCATAATGAGACCAGTCGCACTACATGAGATGTACACATTAGTACTGCAGTCCATGATGCAGTACATGGTCATGTAGGAGTTTAAATCTCATATCTGATGTATGATTTGACAGAAAGTGAATAGAATTCAAGTGTTAAAACAAGAGTTTTCAGATACTTGTCCTCCAGCACACACGGCTACACCCTCCCCAGCCCCACCCACCACCCCCACCCCCACCTCACAATGCAAATGAGCCTGTCAGCTTTGATTTACAGATGAGTTTGCCTTGGTCATAAACCTGTAAAATCAGGTGAAATCAGCAGGGAGAGTCTCACAAAGAATTCCTACAGCGAGTGTGTATCGCTCCTAGGGCTGGGAATCGGAGTAATTCATACTACGGTGCTACTGTGACCCTTCACCCGCAAAAAAGACAGTATACGCTGCAATATCTGCGCCAGTGAAGAAGAACGGGTAGCCGAAACAAAGTCCAAAGGAATGCGTCATCTAAGAGTATTGCCTCTTCGACACAAACGCACAGGAACAACTTGACCAACATTAACCGGCAACGGGAGCAGCTGATTTCATGAAAATATTCAAATTCAGCAAAAGTATCAATCTGACATAGCAAGAGATGGCGTTGCTTTACCAATAGACTGAACCACCATCAACAATGGCGTCTGATCAGTTGTTCTTCCAGCCCAATTGGACATTTCGTGTCAAATTTGAAGAAACTCACTTTTAAACTTTCACACCAATGGAACAAATATTGCAGGGACAAGCAAATGGATGCCAAACCCCATAAACGTCCTGGCCATTAAGACACATTCGTGCATCGCATTCACGGAGCTCCTCTTTGGCGACGTTACGCAGCTACAGAAAAGAATCATAGTGTCTTTGAAATCTGTTCATTACTCTTCTTCCCAATCACCAATGACAGGTCTTCTGGATCCCTGATCAAGAACGTGATCTATACCACCTCCAGGGTCTTAATATTTATCTCTCTAACGCCAATATTTTAAGAGGTATCGGCCGCTATCGAATCCTTGATTCTGAAAAGACGACTCCTGGAAGCCAAACATCCGTCTCTCAACCCTTTCACATGGAAGCAGCGGTTGGGGTTTCATCAAACACTTCATCAAACTTTGTACTGAAACAGGCAAAAAAAAAAAAGCCTCCAGTAAAACTTATCAGGCTGTTGTTTTTTTCTTTTTTTAACCTTTAAACCATTTCACATGGACATACGGAATGTGGTGGAAATCTGTCTTTTCCAGAAAAAAAAAATCCTGCTAACGACTAGAAGTTGTCGCTTGTTACACCCAGTATTACACCAGCTCTCCATATCTTTCCATCAAATTGTATCCAAATGCATGCATTCGGGTATCCTGCCAAGAGATAAATACACACTTTCTGATGATCACATGACTTGCTTGGCAGAGGTGACTGATTTTTCCCAGAGGGCTGCTTTTAAACTTTTAAAGGCAGTTAAGATTTTCTTTGACGTCGTCCATCTGGGGATCTTATTAAATGATTAGGTGTTGCTGACAGAAGGTGCGAGGTCGGCAGTGTCCTTTGACATTGAATCTTGCTGAACCTCCACAGACATGCATGAAGCATGAATGAAGATTTATAAGAGCGGTGAAGGCGAGGCAGCATCCCTGACAGATGTTACCACCGTCCACATTACAACACACATGAATGAAGCCAACGATTTAAAGTGAGTCGAAGGAATCAGCGTTGAGGGCTGCCGAGTATCTCCCTCCACATGCATTAATGATTCTGGATCATCAAGCTGTGAGACCGTCTGGTTCCAGGTAATTCTGAGTGGACGCCCAGGGAGGCCGGGAAAAGAGAAAGATGAGAAAGAAGATGAAAAAACCCAAATTTAATCTGGCACGGTGAGAAGGACTGAGGGGAAATATGGAGGTTTTGATTTGTCTCTCAACCCTCGCCTACGCCGCGACAGAGCGACGCCACCACTGAGGGAGCACCAGCAGCGGCTGACTGACGGGAGGCGATGGCGAGGCGGGCGGGGGCTATAAAGGTAAAGGTGAGGGGAGAATGAAGTATGAGAAATACAGAAAATGCAATCCTATTCCAAGTAAAAGAGAATCATTATCTCTTCCAAAACAGAGGGAGATGAAAAGGTCTGTGCCAGGCATGCCGGGGGGCTCAAACTGTCTCCCGCTAACTGCCTATGATGGGTACTGTAGGAAGCTGGGTTCTCTGTCAGAAATATTTTACAACAGTATCAGCCTGGGAAAAAAAGCACCCTCGTGGTTAATCACCACATTAGTAGCATCTTTTGAAATATATGTTAAACGTTGTGAGCTACAACTTCAGAGGTAAACAGTCAGGGACATGGAGCAGAAAACAAAAACACAATGAGTTGAAGCTCAAGGAGCTGCAACATGAATGAGCTTCGGACTGGGCAGGATTTTCCCTCGGAGCTGTATTTTATCCAGCACATACGGTATTCCGGGCGCACACCAGTATCTTCACATACTCTGCTTCTCTCTCCAAGGTCTCTGGAAGTGAAGAATTCTGTTTCATCTTTCTTATCTCAAGCAAATTGGGGAGGTAAACGGCAACTGCACTTTCAAAAATTCGCTATTTCCCAAAAATTATACAGCTGATGCCATCTTATAGTTGATTTCTAATCTCATTAAAGGCTTAGCATCCTTTCTCACAGACATACAGTCAGAAAAAATTGGGTTCTTGGGTAGCAGTGGATAAGAGACTTGCACACATAATATTTGTAGCTCTAATGTTGCTTACAAATACTAAAATGTGCATTTGCCACAACAGGCCATTAAAAAAAAATACTAAAATACAAACAGCAAGAGAACAATGTGTGTTTTCATTTTGCAGTAAATGTTGGGGACAAACGAGCGTTTTTTTCTTCACGTGAAGAAGAGACTCATGAATTTCATCAGAATCAAAGAGAAATCTCCAAGTGTGAAGAAAAAGAAATTGGTGAGTGCCAAAAATTCCCCGTACCATCATTCAGACTCTTTGGCCTGCAATAGGCCTGTTATATCACAGTCATAGAAGGCAACAGCAGCCAAACAGACACAGTTGTAATTTGTATCAATGATGACACGCCAATTGGCCTGCTGATGGCATGAATGACGGCTTCTAATTGGTCCCAAAGACAAGATAATGGCCTTTTATTGGTCTGAATGTAAACTCCAGTTTCGGAGGTAAAAGCTTTTCTTTTTCACGTTATTATTTAGTTTACAGGGCTTTCACATCTCCTCTCTACTTTCATCTCACCTCTCAATCAACTTAAGTAGGGTCCTTTAATTAAAGAAGAAATGACCCTGCTGTAAATGGAAGGCTGTAAGTACACTGCATGCTAGGCATGAGTTCCTACCGCTTCTGCAGTATCTAAAAGGTACAGATTTTTAAACCTTTTACATGAACAATAAACCAAAAGATGTGTTTCTCTCCCCTCTAAGAGGAACAGGCCACTTGGATCTGACTCCCTCGGCAGCTCTTCCCTCCCTGAGAGCATCTGTGACGCCACTTCACGCTTCAGCCCAGAGAAGGAATCTACTACTGTCACCAAGACCATTTATCTAAACAGCACAATGAAATCCAAAACTCCTCCTCCTGCAGCTTCTCTGCAGCCTGACACGCTGGTGTGCTGGCAGGTTCAAGACGGGCTCCGAAATCAGCAGTCACATCCCTCCTGATGCGTAAAGACGCAGAAAAGCCCGGAAAACTGAAGCCGAAGGACCAAATCAGTCGCGATGCTGCTATCCTAAAAAAGCTGATTCTATCACACAGAACTTTTTCATCACTGCACGTCTGTTCCTTCCACTTGGTGAACAATTTGAAATTACAAGCTGAAGCTGCACCGATCTGCTTGTACAGTTAATCATGTAATTGAAAAGCTTTACAGTGGAAAACCTGAATGCTAAAATCAGAGGAAAATCCTCCGCCGGGGCTGGGACCTGAACCCCAATCCTAACACACGCTGGAGATCATGTGAATTTGAGAACTCCACATCATCAGAGCGTCCGTGTCTCTTCCCCTGTTCCTTCCGTTACGATAAAGTCGTATATGCACAGACCACAAACAGAACATGGGTTGAGTCCTTGGTTCCGGAGGAATATCTGGGTAAGTTTGGAATGTTTTCTTGAAGACTACGTCCCTGAGTTCCTGGCTGCAGCTCCGTCTCAGTGAAAATTAAATGGATTCTGAACTGGACTGAGACGCCAAGACTCCGGAGTAAACTTTTAGTTAAAATGCATCTTTAATATTTTAGCGCACTCCTTTTTGCAAACAGACACTACAAACTAGAGGCAGACTGGAAAATCGCAGTTTTTCCACCAAACTGGGAAAACAGAAGTTCACGCATGAGGGGGTGTGAGAGAGTGTGTGTTTTATTGTGTTCCAGACTTTAATATCTGACAGTTGGTCGTTTATCATCATGGGCCGCTGCTGGTGAGAGAAGGAAAAGGTAGGGAAGGCAGAGGCAGAGAGTATCAATATGAATTTTTTATTTGATGGGTTTTATGGGAGATTGCATTTCAGATGGCTGGCGGAGTCAAGGTTCATGGAAGCGTGAGGAGGAGATAGTGATAGGCCCAGTCATAAAGGCCAGGAGAGAGATAATGGTGTCCCAGCACATGAGCACAAAAGAACACATTTGCATGTGACATACCATACACTATTCATGACTGTATGTGCAACACAGAGGCCTGAATAATTAATTCAAAAAACACATCTCCTCCATCTGGATCGCTGGGTTTGAAACTCACTAACGTTTAGCGTCTTTTTCTCCTTAAACCCCAAACTCCATTTTATTGTTGTGTCTCTCACACCTACAATATAGTCTCATTCTTACTTGCTTTGCTCCTCGAACATTTTCACACACAAACATCAGTCAGTGTGGGTCATAAATCATCAGAGTGAGTGGCTGTGACTCCCCCCCGGCACCAGCCGCACCGCGAGGGAGGGAGGTGGCGAGCCGAGGCCACTGGGCCTGTGAAAAGGTTGCGGCTAAGCGCCTGCCCTCACTTCCTGTCTCCATCAAGGCCAGAGCGAGTGCTCGGCCTCCGGCTGCGACACGCTGCAGACGGCTGACATCACTGACACAAACATTGGAGGGAGAGAAGGAAAAAGAGCGACTGACAGAAGCTTCTTTTTTTTTTTGCAAACACATAGCACTACTGGATTCTTGAGGCGGCGTCAAAAAATTCTGACACTGCTAGGTTACATATTGATCGGAAAATTTTGCACACTGGCCAGCATCAGTCAGCTGAATCAGTCGATCTCCATGTAACAAGGGAAGAAACAGAGCCAAACGTACCGCATGCTGGAGTTTGAACCCTGATGTTCCTGTAGTAGTGATTATACATCGAGGTATGACGTCATTTGGAATCCAAACGCACTCATCAACGACACTGAGATCGGAGTCCCTTCAACGGAGCCACAGAGCAGGTTCTGACGTAGCTGTGCAATGATGCAACATGTAATGAGGCAGGTACCGGACTGACAGTCCCGCTGCATATGTAAGCACACGCAGCACAGTCAGACCACAGCCGACTGGGGGGGTTCTGACAGAAGGTGCTGGTCTCTTTCCTCTGGTGGAAACTGGACCTGTGACAATGTGTTGTAACGCTGCTCACAGCGCAACACACCAGAATGGGACATAGAGGACGCAGCTACCCGTCTGTACTACCCGTTCCCCCCAAAAATGTTCATCTTTACCACAATCTCTACATTATCAGTATTATGTTTTTAATTCCACTCGTATGTGTGTGTGTGTGTGTGTGTGTGTGTGTGTGTGTAACATGAAATCCGTCACCTCGCCTCAGGTTTTATGTTTAAACCGCAGATGTGATTCCTCTGGACCACCGAAGGCTTGAGTGGATGACGAGGTACCAACAACCTCCAACTCCAAGGAAACCAGAGCTAAACATGTGCTTCCCCTGGCTTTATAAGGTCTGCTTCATGTTGTACGAGTTGCAAATGATGTCGAGTTCGACACTTTGAATAGCGAATTCCAGAAAGATGAGGTAACTGTCTCGCCAACTTTGTCTGCCATAAGACCACCAGGAACAGATCTAAAAGCTATTTGAGGAAACTAAGGTAATTAAGAACATATCTGACTTTGTTTGTGTCCCTTTACCCTGAATCTTACTGAAACGTGCTGGTAGTCCATGTTTTGTTAGGTTTTCTTTACTCTTGTGTCTCGATACTGACGTAGTGAACTGAGCTCGCATTTATTCCTGCTTTTCATGACAATTCTCCTGAGCTGCGCGGTGCGTAATGCGTCATTCCAACGTGAAGCACCAGCTGTTGGAACAACTCAAACTGGACGAGGGAACAATTAACTTGAGTCTAACTCGTTTGATGACTGCATGGTAAAGTAAATCTTCTGATATCCTTCCTCTTTGGAGTCGCTGCCCACATTTGTTCAGTGGTTGAGGAGTGAAAGCAGTGCCGTTGATTAAAACACGAAGGCGCAATGGAAATATTTTGTCCCCAAAATCCATTAATATAGGCTGTTTTGTTTGCTCAAACAATTCAATTCAACAACTTTTAACTGCCATTAAATTAAACCAGCGTCTAATCAGGTGGTCTGAGCCAGCAGTTCATTTCAGACCCCGCTGGTGTGTGAGAGCTGCCCGTCCATCAGCATCAAATCACTAACTAACGTAACGCAGTATTTCCTAGAACAGATCCAGCTGCAAATACCTAGCAACGTGCTTTTGTTCTACCAAATGTCAAGGGTGACACTCGACTGAACCACAAACCAACCGACTTGATCTGTTCAATGATGAACAAAAAGACAAATACCACATGGCGTTCTCGAGATGTACACGAGGAGTTTGTGACGGCATTTGTTCATAAACCACTGAGAGCGTCTCAGAAAATGTCAGTGTTGTCAATGAGAAGCGAGCCACAGCAGAGGGATTCGCATTTATACCCCTCACTGTCCGAGGAACTTGTTTACTGAGACCTGCGGGGCCACGAAGATGGGAGGCAAAATGGCAAACACAGAGAACAGGAGAATTGTGGCAAAATCCGAGAGCCAGAGACGTGAGAGGAGAAACAGATCGAATGTGATTCAGGGTCCAAAATGAGGAATCGAAGATGAGGTGAAGAAGGAGATGAAAGGAAAAGAGAAGGGGGCAGGAAAGGGAAAGAAAGTGGACAGAGACAAATGGCCGAGGGAAATGGTCGGTGCAGGAGAGCCGGCGATGAGACAGCCCTCTCAGCAGTCCTAACGCAGACTGATAGGCCCACCAGGCAGCGTTCCAATCCATTCCATTCCTGTCGAAGTCGTCCCTTACTCTCAAAAATCCCATTTCAGACTATATCAAGCCAATTTACAGCAACATAACGTAACTGACAATGGAAATACTGCAGGCCTATTTGTTGTTTAATGTGATACATTTCGTTACCGTTGCTGATATGCCGTTGAAATTAAGGAATGTGTTTCTTGACTGTTGGGATTAATGTGCCACAGAACCACAGGAAGCTACTGCTTTCACTGAAATAACCAAAGAGGATTTGAGTTGTTTTTTTGGGTTGTTGTTTTTTTTTTTTTGGTGCCATTCTGTGACTGTGAACCAGAAGAGGACAGGAAACAACCATTGCCTCTAGTCCATTTACTCCTTACGGCTTGTCTTTCCGCTCCACTGACTCCATCTACTCCTTCATTTGATTTATTTTGAGAAAATTCAAGATATGCTTTCATCCGACTCAGAAACTGTTTGTATCGGCTGGAGGAGGTTTGGTCTGTTTACAACAATACATCTGAAGCTCAAACTAGACAACGCTGACGCTTTTGCAAACCACTGGTAGCGCTGGAACTTGGATGCTTTGATCTAACGTTTCATCAGCGTTTGACATGGAGAACATGCAAAAAAATAATTTGGTAATGTCCTCCTGTCAAGCCAGCAGAGAAAAATTTAAATGGAACTTAACTCTCTACAGTACACAGCTTTACTTGTCGATTATGATGGATTATGATGACACATAAGTGCTGGTCTACCAAATGAAGATTAAACAATGGCACGCAGTGCTGCTGCTATCTGTGTTTTGCTAGCAACCACGTCGGTCTCCAGGCATTATATTTCAGCGTTATTGACTCTCCGTAATCTCAAGGAAGTTTGGCACAAGACGCAGACTTAAGTAGTTTTTGTAATGATGGCGCGAATGTGCAACAGCCTTAGAAAAGCAACTGTCCTCTCCATGAAAGGAAATGCAGTTTGGGGTCAATTTTAGTTTCCTGTGAAATCAGCGAGGCTCTCAAGCAGTATCTTTGCCCCAAATAAGGTTACAGCAGCGATGTTGTTGTTACTTTTTAAGAGTTGCGTCTCTGTTGCATGACAGGTTTTGTCTTCTCAGCCGAAATACCCAGGAAGTGTTTGATGATAACCCCCTTTTTTCACTTTATCTGAAAGGTTATGGTTTAAAAATCTACAGAACACGGTTGCGACAACATTTTCCTCAGATTAACGTGAAAATTGATCGAGCAAATACACACAAAAAAAAAAGAAGAAATATCGCAATGTGGTTATGTGTCTCATGATACGTGCCTCTCTGACCTTTCAGAGTCCCAGTGGACTTTTGTGCCAAATGTGAAGAAATTCCTTCGAGTTGTTCCTAGAATATCACAATCCTGTGAGGTTTAACCACCAAAACTTTTTTTTTTTTTCCAAGTTTATCTCCAAGTCTTCGTGGACATTCGTGCCACATTTGGAGAAATTCCTTTGTGGCGCTCCTGAGGTATCTTCTTAACGTGATGAGGATGGACAGACGGACAACCCGAAAACATACCGCCTATAACCCATGGGTATCGCCGACGCAGATGCATGACAAATTGTCTAATTAAAAAAAAAAAACAACTAATGTTTTCTGTTTTCCTCTGCCAGACTTTAGTTATCATCCTTTAAAAATGCACCACCAGTCGACTTCTAGCTCCACGTTTCCAGTCCTTCTCTTCCCTCTTACAGTAAAAGCCTGCGTGGAACAAAGCGTCGAGATGGTCCAGATAAGTCCAGATGAGTAAAACCCTGTCATCTTCAATCATGTATGAAGGTAAGAGAGGTAACAAGAAGGACAAGGGAGGGTGGAGCAGAGAGTAAAACAAAGAATAAAAGAGAGGGACGCAACGGGATCGGTGTTAACTGTCGATGTACGATGTTAGATAAGTGGGCGCAACCGTCGTCTTCCTAGAATCCCATTACTTTCCCCAATAAAGCTTTGGCAGGCCAGTGATTACTTGAAGAGAGACGAAGATTTTTAATAGAAATGGGAGCAGAGCCTTTTTTGGGTACGGCCGGAGCACTCCTCTCTCACCCGGCCGCTCCGTCGCCTCTTCAGGTGATGTCTCCAGGCACTGACCAGGTAATACACCATAATGGAGTACACGTGTGGGCGCTGGTAAGTTAATGGAGAGGGTTTGTGGCAGAAAGGGGAGTGCATGTCACGCTGCCTGATTGAAACTGATGGGCCAAAGTAAAGGGGCCACAGAGTACGGCCACCCAAGCCACCCCCCCCCCCCCGTCTTATCAAACACACACACACACACACACACACACACACACACACTCACCTCACAGTCCATTATTCAATTTGGCCCTTCTAATGACCAGTGAATTAGCCTGCCAGAAGCGATTTGCCTTCCGAGCCCCACTGCAAGATGTACATACTATCTCCCCCTCTGTATATTAGGAGGCCAACCCTGGCAGCCGATGAGCCTCCTCCAGTGAGCGCTGCAGTAAATTTAGCTGGACGGATTGGATGAGGAAGGGGTCACAGACATGGAACACTTCAAACAAAAGTTTGACGTTTTGAGAAACGTGCGCATTTGCTTCCAGTTCATAGACAAGAGCGATTCTACTCATTTGTGTTCACTTTTTCGATTAGATTATAAGGGTAGATTCACTGATGCTGTTAGCTTAGCCTAGCATTAAGGCAGGAGACAGGGGGAAACCAGCCTGGCCCTGTCAAAAAGTGACAAAATCCAACTGCTAGCTCTCGGCACACGAACTTAATCTCTAGATACTTTCCACACAGCAATTAAAGTACATTACCACTCGAAAGGTACTCGTCTAGTAGTGATTCGTTGAGCCAATCAGGGTGGGCTTTTATTACGACGACTGCCATTTTATTTTGCCAAAAAAAAAAAGTCCTTTTCCTCCAGGATTCAACGCAATTTACAAGTGTGTGTGAATGTGACCTGGCAGCTGGAGTTGGGTCATATAATGCAAAGATTCCAGAAAAGTGCCTCAAAAATCACGTCACCATTTTCTGGTTGTTGGCCAGTCGGTACAGCATGGCTGCTCAGCCGGCATTTTAGAGGGATAGTTCACCCACAAATGAAAACTCAGTCACTGTCTACTCACCCTGACGCTGATGCAAGGTCAGCTGAAGTTTTCTAACGAGCAAAACCCTGGGAAAGGTGTTGCAGTACTATCCCACACAGCTGGAGCACACAGTGACCAATTTTCAGATGTAAAACATACAGATAATAAAACCACGTAATGCCTCCATACTGCTCATCCGAAGTAATCCAAGTAACCTGGAGCCCTGTTTTTGGCCTCACTAAGAACCTGACGTCATAAGTGGGAGCTCCCGGCTACGGTGAACGGCGAGGAACAAAACTCCAGCTGTGTTTTGAGGACTAAACCCTTTCAACGGTATGAGGACGAGGTATTTGCAAAGACAGCCATTTGCCTCATTTGGTTTGATGGTTGCATCCAAACCAAAATAACACCAAAATGATAAAATGGTATTTCTTGGAGGAGCTGCCAGCCTCTGGGGGAAACTGCTAACATTTGTTGATGCTGGGAAGTATTTATGGTAATCAAGTATCATACCGGCGAAGTTTGAAATGTGATACTAACCGTCTGGGAATTTGACCATGTTTCATCATGAATCCGGTGGTATTCAATTTGGCAGGTTTGCGAGCTCATCATGCATCACATCTGAATCCAAAGAATGCAAAGCTTGACAACATCTGGAGAAAAACTGCAGAAAACACAAGTGTGTACTGTGTAATAATAGTTTATCCAGGTCTGATTAAAGGTAAAAGTACTATAGAGAGTACATTTCCAATCTTTGCAGAACTTGACAACCATTTACTGTCTTTTGGGCCATTAATTGGTGAATTTTAGTGTCTGGAATCACTTGTCAGATGTGCGATTTTGAGAAAATTACCACGGAAACCAACCTTGCACGAACAAGAAAATGAGACAGAAACAGATACATGGTCAGTGCTGCTGTTGCTTGTAACAGCCACTGGGGGGGGGGGGGTCTGTGAGCCCTCTGAAACAGGTCAAACTGCACTTCCAAAGCAAATCGGAATAATTCACCAGGAAACATGAGGAAAAGGTCAAAATAAGGTCAGAATCGTCTCCTTGATATTATCATGCAGGGATCATATGGATGAAGTAGTGCAGTCTCATCATTCTTAATAAATTTTTTGGCCCAGGTATCAGATTTAATAATAATAAAACTCCTCTACTTTTGCTTTCTTCCATCTTTTCAAGGTTGTTGGGTGGCTGCCTCTCTTCTTTTCACTTGGAGCTGTAAAATCTATTTGACAGCTCTGATTTATGACACAGCATAACACAAAGTGCCTGTGGGGATCGGAGAGTATGGCTGAGTGTGTTCAGAGGTGTGTGAATGTGTGCGTTTGTGTGAGAAAGTGCAGCTCACAGACGACCACCGATGCTGTGCTCAATGCTAAAGCACCCGACAGAGCGCCAGGTAGGACCGAAATATCCAGATACATCAACACACCACCGACGGGAGCGGACACATTTACAGGGGCCAGATACTTTTAACAACTTTCAGCCATAAGCTCACAATAAACAATGATAAGCTTTACTTTTCATCATATTCACCATCATTTACCCGAACATGGCATCATCTCTGGTTTGTTTATCTGCGGGGGTCTAACGGGACAGTGTCCATTACAGGAGAAAAATATACCTCACGTGAAGATGCAGCTCTAAAATATTTCAGTTTTGATATTGGAAGATGTGCCAGGTCTTTGTCTCTGCCCTCTTCTGTACATCTACCCCCCCCCCCCACACACACACACACAATCGTCTTCTCTGTCCTGTTCTCCGTCCTCGCCTGGATGCCCAGGATGCCCAGAGCTAATACAGTTTGTCACATGAATGCATCCATGTACATTCCTGTTTGCGTACGCCTGTGACACCACTGTCATCTCTGGGTTGAATTTCACACCTTGTGCCTTTGCTTTTGTCAGGGAACCTCGGTGACGGACAGAAGGCGGGAGACAAGGGTGGGAACCGTCCGCCGCCACATGAAAAAAGGTTGTGACAGACGCAGTGAGTGTGTGTGTCCATGGAGTCTAACGTCCAATGTATTTTCCTGTCTTAAATGACTGCCAAAATGCGGGAGGCCACAGACGTTATTCCAGATTTAACACGTTTGCAGGATCTTAATCGTAAGAACACACGGACAAGACCACACCCTCGGTGTTGACACTAAACCCTGGTGATTCCAGGGACTCTGAATGTCTGAGAAACTCATTTGATCAAATGTCATTGACAACAACATCGTGTGAGCTGCCTGGTTGTGTTGCCCTTGTATCAGTCACTTCTCAAGATAGCGGGCGACCACATTTCAGAGTTACAGTTATTTTGGACGAATCATCTTTTTCTTTGAAAGGAAAGTAGCAACTGAAAATGTGGAATTGCGCAGAGGAAGGTTTTATGTAGAACTCTTGTTATTAGAATGAGTTAAATTAACCAACATTTAACTACACGAGGAAAAGGACTTGCAAAGATTTGTTAAATCGGAAATGTAGATTTTCATGCTTCGGATGGTTGGGTTTTTTGTTTTGTTTTTTTGCTCAAAAAAGGAGATGAACTCATGTCCGGGAAGATGGAGTCAGTGTGTTTAGACCTTTTTTCAAAGAGCAGTTGGCAGTTACTGTCTATCACAAGCTTCTGCTACAAGCTAACACAGCATTTCAGGATTTATCTCAAAATTCCACCACTGCTCCTTTCATAACTATCAATCAAAGATTCAAATTTGTGGGGGATTTAATCCAGATTATGCCTGCCATCCGAGGGGATAATCGGTTCAGAGCAGCAGCCCAGACATTCCAGGGAGTGCATGTTTCGGACCCCAATAGGACCAATTACCGTCAACTGTGGGGCCAGCGCAAGAGGAGAATGGAGTAAATACTGAAGGTTTACGAGGACAAAATAAATTGTGGTTTTTGTGTCGACACTGAAGTTACAGTTTAAAAACAAGCTTTTCTCTGGATGTCAGAATCAAATCAAATATGATCGCCCGATGTCTTGTTCAATTACCTCTCAGCAGCTCCTTAGACACGAGAAAGCGTCCGCGAATCGACGTTCATTTGACTCCACGCGGCACAATGCTAATGAAGTTTATCTGTGTGGTGATAAACAGAGCTGACACAAATCCCCGCGTGCATCTGCAGGGCCGTGAAGCGTCTATGCACCAGCGAAAACACACCTCAGCGGCTCGTGCTGTGGTGCTACAAAGGTTTTTCCCCTCTGTCAGTCTGTCGTAGTCATTAGCCGCATGCTAATCAGGGCTAATTACATTGAGGCAGGCAGACACAACTCATTTCTTATCACGAGAGAGTGCTGCTGTGTTTGCGGTGTCTAAAAATGTTATACCAATTAATGAGCCGCTGCTCACAATCAACAGTTTTTTTTTTTTTTAATCCATAAATAAACATCACAATGTTTACGATGTGATTCTAATTGTCACAGTAGTCACATTTAAATCGGTCTGGACTGCAACTGCAACAGCAAATTAAAAGCAGCAGGAGTCAGGAAGCATCAAGAATGAGAGAGTCAAAGAATGTTCCACCTATGGAACACAGCTCGCAAATGGCTGCCAGTGTATTTGGCTATTTTTTTTTTCTATCTCCTGCAGTTTATGAAAATATATTTGCCAGCTGAGTTATGACAACATCATCGAAGCTAAATTATTTTGCATCAACATCTCCTGTAACTCTTTGTTCTGCTTTTGTTGCTTCAGCTGAAAGAAGCCGGTCAGCAGCTTTACGTGCTCACTGACGTGCCGCTATCATTCCAGAAATGACACGTTGAATTATCGAAATTGAGCCGTTTTACTCATTCAGCGTTTTACAATTCAGACTACTCTAAATATTAGTGATGCTGATGAGCATTTCTTGGACTCATATCACGCTGTCCGCTGTCAGGTTTTTACACCAGTTCGCACCCACGACTGCTCACAGCCGCACGCAGAAAGGCGCTAGCTTGATGCTAACATGCAGCCTGCTAAGCCCTTAGCCTTTCCGGCAAACTCCTCTGACTTTGCACAGCTGCGGTTAAACAGGATTCTTGGTGGAACATTCATTTTCTCAGGCCTGTGAACAGTTTAGTCTGATCGTTGCCGCTGTTTGTGGAGTAACACTTGAGTATTGAGCGCGTTTAAAGGAGTAGCTTTGTTTGAGTCACCATGGCATCCTGCTCTATAGATTCCTAATGTCCTTAATCCGAGACACCCGTTGATACATTTGCCTACAGAGACAATATGTTGACATGAGAAGAACTCCTCCGCGCCGTCAGCCGCCGCCGCAGCCGAGAAACGTTGATGATGAAGTCGAAAGTCAGGGAGGGAAGAAAAACGAGAAAATGCAATAACGCTCTTGTTGTATGTGAAGACTCCTCCGCAGCAATAAGCATCAGACGGTGCAGATCACCCTCACTGCCCCCGTATTCTAATGACACCAGTTCATTTTAGAGATTTTTGCTGGCACGGCAGAAAAGCCCTCTGTTCCCCATTTTCCATATTTCATATACGGCGCATGGAGGAGCATCAGCTATGAGTGTCATGGCTTGGCACGTTTATGAGAAATGCATCAAGGAACTTATCATTTAGCAGATAATTCAGAATTCTAAAGGTGGCCGCTTTGAGTTTGGTATATACGGTAAATCTGAGCCGTCACAGGTCAGAAGCTGGATGCTACGCACAGCTAGAACTAGTGCAGCTGCAGATTATACTACGATTGACTACTTGCTGTATTCATACAAATACCTTCTAGAAAAGTTACACCTAATTAGTCACAATGTGCTCCAGAGAGAGAGAGAAATAGAGAGAGCGAGAGAGAGAGACACACACACACACACACACAATAAAAAAGGCTTTGGACCTTCTGAAGGTTAATTAGCAAGTTTAAAAGACAGAAAACAAAATGACGATGATGGACCGTATCTATGCTGCTGTTTTTCCACGTCACCGACACTCAAAGCTCTTTACAATGTTGCCTGGACCCCTCAGTATCTCTCTCTCTCCCACACACACACACACACACACACACACACACACACGCACAGATGGTAGAGGCTGCCATGCAAGATCATCAGGAGCCACAGAGGGTTTGGTGTCTTCGGCGTCGGACGGACGGAGGAACAACAGAATTCTTTGAGAAGTACGGAGCGCTGAAGTCATTCCAGGCTATTTTTAAGAATCTTAGCATAAGAGACACTTCATGATCGACACCAGCGAAAGCTCCGTCGTCTCTGGGGGGCTTTTTGTTGGGGTCGCATCTGGAGTTGCTCGTCAGGACGTAATTGCGTATCGGTGCGTGTGCTTCTTCAGGAATAACTTGCGCACCACACATAAAACCCTTCGCAGCACCGACGGCTCTTGACTTCTACTTCTAAAACACGAGCAACTTGAGGAATAGCGTGACACGCAATACATCAGTCTGCTTTGTTGTATTTGCAACCGTCCTTTTGGAGGTTTATGTTTTATTTGAGGCAATGTAAGGTTGGAAAAAGTCACTCAGACCTGTACTTTGTTCACATTCATGCATCAGCTCATAAACTGTCACGACACAGAGCCCTGATATAATGCCACGTATGAAAAATGACCCTCAATTTGCTTCACGCCCTTTGTACACCCACGCAGGCAGCTCACTCATTTTTGAACAAATTAGATTTTCTCTCAGAAATGTGTGGGTGGCTGAAGACTGAGCTTGACATTTTCTTATTTTTACTTTGCCAGTGGTAAGAAATTCTGTTTATGGTTGCAGTGTGAATCAGATTAATGGTTCTTCAGAAGGCTGACCCCGGCCGACCCCGGTATTGACACGCTGGAGTGTCCTTGTGGAAGACATTAATCTAGACTTAATGGGCTATCCAGTGCACTCGTGTGGAGCCGACTCTGACCTCACTGTCGGGGATTTCTTGTATCAGTGTCACATTATCCTACTAACTTCATCCATGCAGCTAGCTGCTAACCCATCAAGCTAAAGTACTCATCAACTTATCAGGAGCTTCCAGAGAGAAGGGTGTTAGAGCTGACTGAGGAAGCGGAGCAGCGCTGGCTCAGTCTTGCTTAGTCTTCACTTCTCTTGTGAAAAGGGTCACTTTCACTCCCGTGGTGATAAGGGGGAAGTGAAAAGGTGGGAAACAGACCTGTGTAATGCTGATGGACGGAGTCAGTCTCCGAGCGAGCAGGGCTGGAGAGCGGACTGGGGAATGAAAATGCTGCATCAGCACTGGTGGATTTACTTGGATGAATGGAGCCCGCTCGACGAGTGGGGGGTGTCAAAAGCAAGTAGCTGAGACATCGCTAATATTGCAAGTGAGCTGTGGCCACCTTGGTAATTACTACCTTTGCTGTTAGGCTAATCCCTAAAGCAGAGCAGCAAACTCAGGAGAGGAGAGCTTAGAGCCGCGTGCTGCCGTCACCCTGCTTCAATGACACGGAGACGTGGACCTGTCTCACTCTGAGACGGACGACACACTGCAAGCGTTTACATAACCACGGTACACAAGTCTCACCCACAAGTTCATGGGTATGACCTTGTTTTGGCATTGACTGGCTCCAGTTTGCTTGGGAGTTGTAGAATTCAAACATCTCAAATCGTCTTGGAGCTGTGAACGCAGCTGAACGTCTGCTTCCCTCCTCTCAGAGTCAACCAGCTGCCAGTTAAACCCCTGAAATGCCTGAGCTTCAATCTGACTTAGGTGCTTCTACGTCCCGTCTCACGGCACAAAGTATCAGTAAATTCCACACTCCTGAATTCAAGGGTTGTTATACGTCTTAAAAATGGCGGTTGCAAACAAGTGACTGACAAGGCCACAGAGGATGACGGTGGCGTCACCGTGTTGACCAAACGGGACGCTAGCTGGTGAAGCTAGCTGGTGATGCTAGCTGGCGCCGCTGAACTCGTGTGTCCGAGGTCTAGTTTGCTCATAGCCAAACGTTAGCTTAGGACTTCTAACATCAGCATTTACGCTCCACAAATCAGAAAATCGGCTCTCATTTTTGATCATTATCTTACAACTTAGCACTCCTGGCTGATTTCCTGCCATAATCCAATGTAATTGATGGGGGCGCTATTGTTTGAGATGTCTGGGTGAAATGTAGCTTCTCCACACAACCGCACTGTTCGGCCACAGGAGATTCCTACTTGAAAAAAAAAAAAATCAACTACAAAATGAGAACTGTAGTCCAGCTACCGCAGCGCGACGCATCAGCGCCAAAGTCACGCTCGCCCATGATCCTCCCTGAGCGAACACACGTCTTTCTTCCACAAAAATATCTTTGCTACACATTAAAGCCCATCAGAAAAATACACGGGACGGCTGTCACAATCTTCTGGTGAGAACTGATAATACACTTTTCCTTTTTTTTGGCCCTAATCAGCATTTGGGAGTCACGGCAAAGAACCGGTGCCAGTGTTGCTGAGACCAGAGCTTTAACTGGAATTTAAAAAAAAAAAGAGAGAGAGAGAGAGAGAGAGAGGGAGGGAGGGATGAACAGGAAAAACACAAAAGGTGAATAAAAGAAATTAGATATCTTTTGTCCTTACTAAACCTACTAGAATTGAAATTTGACTGATGGTTGAACTTTTGATTCAAACCAATTATATAGATTCATTGTTTTTCTTTTTTTAACAAGATTAATTCTCTCTCTCTCTCTCTCTCTCTTTTTTTTAAATTCGAGCAAAAGTTATATTTGACATCTTCAGCCACACGGGGAAAACGCTTTATTTAAATATAGTTATATTCAATCAATATGCCCTTAATTCATGAACGTGAGGACACCCGCAAATTAGTTAGAAACAAAAGCTGATGTAAAAAAAAACAAACAGAACTAATAATTTTATTAACAGTCAGGTTGAGGACAGGCTTTTTTTTATCTTTATAGATATAAAACAAATTGAGCACATTTAATACATTTCTGCGATGAACTGCAAACATTATCTGAGTTCTGGTCGTAGAAGAGAAGCTGCACAGCAGTTTGTCAGGCGAGCAATCGGGACGAGTGCCATGTTTTCTGTCTGCGCTGCAACAAAATCTTGAATGAAGAAGTGCATCACTTCTGTGAATCACCGCAGAAACCAGGAATAAACTTTCACTTTGAAGCCCCTACAGTTCATCTGAAGGCTAGAATGCAGCCTGAGAGAAACACCAGGAACCTGACAGAAGTGAAATAAACACACCAAGCTCACAGCTCTATTTCCTTGAGTGAGTGATCAGAAAACGGAAGGATCTGGAACAGCAGCCCCTGGTGAAAGGTGCCGCGGTGCTGCGAGGGTTACCTTTGCGTTCAGAGCGTTTCTTGCGCCTCCTCTTGAACCTGCGTCGGATGAGGCAGTAATAGGAGCCCAGATTCTGAGCGCCGTTGGTGAGAAGGGCCATGGCAGCTCTCTAACAGCGCCGGACTCTCCTGGACCCAATCAGACTTCACCTGCTGGGATCTACCTGGCCGCTTGTCCTGCCAGAACGTCCACACACCTGAAGTGTGTCTTTGTTTCTACTTTCTCTTGTACCCGAACTCTCTTTCCCTCCCTTTCCTCCTCCTCCTCCTCCTCTCCCTGTTTTTCTCTCCTCTGTTAACTCCATGTCTGCCCTATCAGGAGTCAGAGAGGGGAGGCGATAGACTGTGAAGAGAAGGAGGGGACTTCATATTTCCAGACAGCTGGGAATTAACACTGAATCAAGCCCTCCACCTAAAAAGCCCCCACGTCTCCATGTCACTGTGTTTTAGCAGACACACTCGTATTTGAACCCTGTTATCAGAAGCACAAACACACTCTCTCACACACACACACACACACACACACACTCCCGTGTGTGAAGACACACATCTTCAAATATGAATGAAACCCCTGATGAAGCCACATGTGTGGCGCAGGTTTGGGTTTTTACTTTGTCCCACTTCACTTGAGGGTGTCTACCTCATTTGCTTGTTTTGCTCCTCTAAGAGGAAGGTTCACCTGTCGTCTGGAGACCTGAGACTTGTCGGACAGAGATACTCTGCTTCCCCCTAGTGGATGTAGGCTGTGACTACAACTCTCATCCAAGTACCTCCATGAAAAAGTGCCTGTCGGTGCTTGATGACTGCTGATTGCTACAAATAATCAGTGGTGTTGTGAGCAAAGAAAAAAGTAAGACGGAACATTCTTTCAGTGTTTGATGTGTTTATATATAAATTCATGTTTTGAGCCTTTTGCACACCTTATTAGGTCCTTATTTAGCAATATGGCCACATTTAACCCCGTAGGTCACTGACATAAAACTAGACAGGCTGGTTCACGTCACCCTCCTCTTCATGAGACCAGACATGGCCCAGATCTGGACTCATGAGGACACCTTACCAAGAACTCCTAAAATTTTCAACATCTTAAAACTGGAAATTGCCATCGGATTCGATTAAGAGTGCAAATGTTTCTCCGAGGCCACTATTCCCAAGATTGTTGACCAATAATCTGGGCAGATTTGTGTCTCCAGATAAGTTTTCTTCCTCTGCTTTCCCGAATGAACTTTGGATCTCCACTGCATTTCTTATTCAGGTTTTGTTGAGTTTCTGTAGTTTGTTTGTCTTCGTGAACTTCTGGGACGATCACTGTCTCAACCTCTTCTGACACACCTCTGATGTTTTAAAGAAAATCATTGGGAGGCATTTGATGTGTGTGCAAAATAAACAGATGAGCAAATAAAACAGACGGACGAAGAAACTCACTCACCTGTTTCTTTCCTCAGTGATCAGAAAAACCTGGAGGGGAGACAGAAAGAGTTCCAAGTAAGCAAACAGCCGGGATCGCCGTCAAACATTTGGATAACCGACCGTAAAAATGTTTGAACATCTTGTGCTTCCAAGTTAGCCGAGGACTGAGACGGCTGACGCAGGTACACACGCGGGCCAAGTCATGTTCGGGCCATCAGCTGGTCTCTCTCAGCAAATACACCGATTATTTTGCGAAGTAGAAGTCACGATCCTGCAGGCTTTAATGACCCGCGTTTTCCTTCAAATGTGTAACCTGAGCGTTGTTTCACTGTTGCCTGTGAGACATTACATTGGGGGAAATGTGCCCACAAACAGGAATTTAAATTGGTGGGTTGAAATAGGACGACAAGTGACGAGAGCCAGACACGTAAAGGTTAAAACAACAAAGCATTTTCCCTCAAACGTCCCTCCCAGACGACCACGCTGACCAACCGTCCCGGCCTCTTCCCTCCAAGATGAACGCTCTCATCAGCGAGGGATCAAGCTCTGACGAGGAATCCTGCTCGGTTCTGACCAATCTTTTGTAGCTTAGGAATGAGCTCTTACACACACATACGGGGGAAAAAAACATGCAAAAGGAAGCAAGGTGAAAATACTGTATTTACCTACATATACTAAAAGATTCTGTTCAGACGTTTTAGATGTATAACTGGAACTCTCTCACTGGCTGGGGAGCTGCTGCGCTGCTCTGTGCAGTTCTCGGTTGTTGACTCAGGTGTGAGGACGTGCATCCGTTAATATCTGGTGTGTTAAATTAGAGAACTGACTCACGGGAAGGTTTGACAGAGAGACAACAAACACCAGTTATTTAATGTGGGATTCAACAGGTTGCTGCTGAGTCATAGGATCCGGCGTTTGAGTCTCCCAATCCTGATAATCCTCCAACCTCATAGCTTTGTTAGTCCAGCTGGTGTCACTGGATCGAGTTTCACTTTCTCACCGGCTTAAAGCAACACTCTCCCATCCCCAGGACCCCCGTGTGCTTTTACTGCACTGGCTGCTTCGGGTCTGAATCACTGCTCATGTTTTCACGAAGGAACCTGCAGACTGGTGGCATCAACAAAAGAAGGAAAACCTGGCTCATAATTAATGGTTTGCAAACGTGCTGCGGCGCAGGAAAGAGAAGCAAAGTCATTTTTAGAAACTGCAGCAGCTTGGAAACGTACAAAACTCCCGCTCAGTTAGGCTGCGGGTATATTTAGAGGTTCCTCCCGCTCCCTGATCTACAGGCCCGAGCCAAGCTGGGGTTCAACACTACAAATATCGTTCTAAGGTTTGCCAGGTAGTCACAGGAACGATAAAGACAAAGGAGGTGGAACCACGGCTGCGATGGATGGAGACGGATCGTGTTTCAGGATGAAGTACATGCATAAGTTTTATCTTTAGCGTTTCTGATTACAGCCATTGAGCTCAAAACCTGAGGTTCTGCTAAACGTGTGAATAAACGAGAAGATAAAGTTCAGAGGTGGCAGGCTTCATTCAGCCGAGGCGGGTTGCCGCCCTCTGCTGGTTACTCACGGCTCTGCATTTACATGTGAATCCACACGTTGGTCACGCTGGCGATTGATTGCTATCATTATTGAAGTGTTTTATTTGTGCTATGATGAAGTAAATGAGATCAACTGGTTATTTACTCATAAAAACAGAACGACTCCTGAACTACCACTAAACTATCTTAACAACCACATTGAGGAAGAACTGGTTTCAAAAGTACAGTGTTTTCACAAAAGAACGACAAAAATACAAGATGTCCTTCACAGGAATAAACCCGTTTGGGTGGTTACACAACGGCACAGGCTGGCATCACAGCTGGATTAATAAAAGTGCAGCATTAATAGATGGATAATTGATGGAACGTTCAGGGACTGGAGTGGCTGCTATCACACACACACACACACACACACACACACACACACACACACACTGGTGGTCTCATTCTGCCAAACTGGACTCAGATCTGCCTGATGATCCTCTGGTGAGAGCCCAGCATCACAACCATGTTTGGGCCAAAACAGCAGTGTCCTTGATAAATGGGTTCAAACAGCAGAGATCCGAACTGGAACCAGAACACCTGACATGTGCAGTTCTTATATCGTCCGATTGTGAGATACACAGTGGGAAAAAAGGCCCTTTGTCACATGAGCCAGGATATATTTATATGAATTATTAAATTGTTAAAACATGTCGTTGATGGCGTCCTTTACCAGTGACAACAGAACAACTTGTGGACCTTTCTGATGCTACAACCACAGAATTCAAGAGGAAGCCGAAGGAGAGCTGGCTAAAAATAACAACACGTCTGCAGGCGAGTATCGGAAAGATGTCTCAGGGAAAGAAAAAAGGGGGGGGGGGGGGGGGCAACGCCAAAAAGCTCAAAGGCTTCTCTAGAAAAATACAGTGACTGAGGATAGAGATGATACTGAAGGAGTAACAGATGAAGGCAGGGAGAATAAAGACATAAACGCTGGAGAACAATACAGGAAATTTGAGGGGGGGGGGGTGTAGAGAAAAGCTCTGGAGTGGAGAGACAAGATAAAGAAAGCTAAGCTGGCCGGAGACACGGAATTGAAAAAGAGGGGATGTAGTTGGATGGAGGCTGAGTGTAAGATGAGGTGAGGAGTTAGGTAATGGAGCTGAGGAGCTGGGCCTCTGACGTCGGAGGTCCTCTCAGGACATCCAGGCTGGCTTCTCTGCTGACTAACCAGCTCCCCTCCAACAGCTTAAGACACCAAAGCAGCAAAATAGAGGGATTTCTTTTTTCAAAAAGATGTTTCCCCGTTAAGTAAACACATTCAAACTGAGCGGAGAGATATAAAAACACAAAAGCCAGAGGAAAAATCCAAATTGAGAAACGGCTTTTAAAAATAAAAAAAAAAAGGAAAGAAGGAAAATGACAGATTGTGAAGGATGAATAAACTCCAGACACAAATTCATTCATGCTTCTGTGTACAAGCCAACCGTGATCACGGCTGGCCAAGTTTTTACCACAACTGCTTTGGGTTGGTGGATGTTTTTGTATTTCTCTTTGTTTTGTGAAGGAGAGACGCGTCAGCCCACTTCCCCCGGACGGCTTTGATTTATAGACGCTGTTGAAGCGCCGCAGACACAGGAGGCTTGGATCCCTCGCCGCGGGGGCCCGAGCAGCTCTACGGCGCGCGTCACCCTCTCGGTCACTCGTGATGTAACTGCGGTCAAGAGGAGAGACGCCGAGACTCTCAGCCTGGATCGTGAAAAAAAACAAAAAACAAAAAAAAACATCGGAATGCGAGCGGCTTTTTTTTTTTTTTTTTTTTGAGTGAAAAACGACCATTGACAAAAACAAACTCCTGAAGGGTGCGACGGGCGCGCACCCAGGCTACCGCGGTGAGCCCATCTGTTGGTTCATTCAAGTATTCACAGTCATCTGTGACTGAAAAGAACAAAGGCCTAAAAATAGACGCCCTGGTAGAAGAGTTCGGTGCTTGTTTTCCCTCCATCTGAATCTGAGAACCTTTTTCCACGGATCCGTGTTGACTGACTTATGAGAGGTTGTGAGACGACCGCTGATCACGGCTGAGGAGTTTAGGGAGTTCACATTCTAACCTGCAGCCCCTTCCTGCCTCTCTTTCCAGGACTGGACGCGCCAAAACTTCCTCACGCTAAACGCAGCGAAGACGAGTCCTCCGAGACTCTCCTAGCATAGCCGGCGGTCTGTGAGGGAGCCACTTCTTGCGAAACTGTCCACAGAAAAGCCTCGGGATGATTCTGCATTCAAACTTGATAAACCAATAAATTCTGTGGTAAAGTGCAGCTTTGTTTTTTGTTTTTTTTGGACCAATTATGAGCCTTAACATCTATAAACCACGGTTTTCTTATCGCTCACCACGGCAACTCTTGTCCATGGGGGGTCACGCCTCGTTTCCACGGATGTCTGGGGTTTGCCCTCATCAGGGTTGAGAGGATAATTTGGTCCCTTTTTCGTCAACGACGCGTGGAACATCTGCTCAGAGCGATTCAGAGGTGGCTGCAGGGACAGCGAGGTCAAATCCAAAGCAAATATTTGCTTTTTTACTGAGTTTTCTTTAACGATCATTGTCTTACTCTCATCCAGATATGGACGTGTTTGTTCTGAGGATGAAAAGCCCCATCCGTTATGACCAGTTCTGCTTCTCCAGCGTATGTTCGTGAGGCTCCTGTTGTTCAAAATGCGCCACAGAAATAAACACTGATAGTTTAGTGGAACCACCAACGAAGCAGAGGGAGAAACTCGACCCTTACATAGATCGCTTCTGGCCCTGTGGTGTGAATACCTGAATATGAAGGCAGATGAAAAATATCTAAGTAGGAGTCGAGTTTTACTGCCTTGTGTGGAAGTCGAGTTCCTCAAGCTGCACTCGCTGCACCTCGTCTTGTGCAAAGTTTGACAAGAACGGGAGTGTGGGAGAGATTAATGCAGGCAGGGAGGAGGGGAGTCCGCTCAGGACCTCCTGGTCATATTAGGGTCTGGTCAGTGCTGCTGACCTTCTAAGATAAGATCAACTTTATTCATCCCATACTTGGGAAGTTCCATTATTACAGCAGCAGGGGGGGGGCAGACAGAAAATAGTGAAAGGAAACAAATCAGATAAATAGACAAGTTAAATATATACATATATATATATATATATATATACATATATACATATATACACACACACATATCATATATATACTTTTGGTACATATATATATATATTTATATGTACCAAAAGTATAAAAATAATGAGAAAGTATAAGAATATACACAACTGCTAGTTTCTACCAGGTGACATGAGAGCGAGACGCAAGTGACCTTGACACGAGGTGACAAAAAATAAAAAAGAGTCCAAAGCGACTGGCCACGGCACGCAAGAGGGTAAACGAAGGCAAAGCGGCTGATTATTAAAGAGAGACTGCATCAGGCGTGCAGGCCGATGGAGTGCGACTCCAGGGCTGCATCAGCAAATTAGGCCAGTGGCTCAGGAACCACTGGCCACACACAAACAGGCTAACTGGGTCCCAGTAGGCCATTAAACAAAGCCTCCCCCTCTGACCCAGATTTATTACCTCACATCCTGATACAGAGGGACACCGTTTTAATTAACAAACCATTCTATTAAATATGAGTGTGACTGTTTTGTTATCGCGTGTGTGTGTGTGTGTGTCGTAATTCAAGCCAGAGTGAAGCTCTTATTCTCTGTGGTACCTGCTGAATGACTGGCCGTGTTTTTGTCCTACTCACATTCACCCTGCAGAGGGCAGCACTATTCCAATATTGAGAAGCTTCTTGTACAACAACACAATGGTGGATGTTTTTCATTTTCTTGCGTGTTTAAAATTCACTACGCTGCTGTAACTGATCAAGTGCGTTGCGGTTTCCCCTGAAACCCGGAGGAAGGTCACCTGGCTGCAGCTCTGAGAGGCTTCAGTGGAGCTATTGCCTTTCGTAGTTTGGCAGCGGCGTCCAACGTGCAGCTGCACTAGCCGGATCGAACCGCGTGGTGTGTGCAAGTGTAAAACTAGGAGCACATTTGAGTTTAACAGGTACAAGATAGAGCAGAAAAACATCTGTCTCTCTCTCTCTCTCTCTCTCTCTCTCTCTCTCTCTCTCTCTCACACACACACACACACACACACACACAACAGAGGTGTAGGGAACCCAAGTTGACTGGCAGATTGTTTTATTTTTTTAATCAAATCAGTAATGTTTACTTTCCCATTGGTGCCCCTTCACTGTTGACAAAGTACCGTCAGTTTTAAGGAAGAGCCGTTGTAGCTGCGTGTGTTTGTGTGGGTGCTGTGACACTGAGATTACAACACCGGTTCAAGCGCTTCAAATCTCTTCCACCGGCAACGAAAGCACCCGACTGTTCACAGCTACCACTCAGGGAAATGGAGGCTCAGTAGAAAGTCACAGGTTCAAGTCCCGGCCCCTGTGGACCTACTGATCCACTAACATTCAGTATGCTAAGCTAACTAGCTGCTCTCTCTGACACACACACACACACACACACACACACACACACACACACACAGAGGAGTCCTCTCTCATCTTTGTCTCACCGGACGACAAATAAACGTCCTTCCCGTAAAAGTTGGCGTGTTTAATGCTCGTCTGCTTCTGCTACAGCCTCTAAAATAGCAACAGCTCTAAATAGGAATGACTTAATTCTTCCTATGGGAGTTCCCGTTAGTTCCCAAACCTTCCATCAGCTCCCACTATACTGGGTGTGGTCCCCCTCCAGCTCTTTGGGACAGATCCGCTCCAGCGCTTGTGGCTTTGGGTGCTTGACCAGCAGTGGTATGTGGGTGTGGATGCTTGTGTGCACGTAAGCTGGATGTAAGCAGCTGGAGAACAATGAGCTACTCTGTTAGTCCTTCTGGCAAGATACACACCTGAAGGGCAAAGCTACAAGAGGAGGAGGAGGAGGAGGAGGAGGAGGAGGAGGAGGGATGAGAGCAGCAGGCCTCAGGTCACATGGTTCACTCTGCGGAGCCTCACGGTCATTTATGATGCGCTAACCCTTGATTTCCCTGAATCTGTGATGTCATCAGCATGGCCACCGGCAGTGACGTCACATTCCTGCTAAATGATTCTCTTCTTTTACTTTTAGGATCGGACAAAAACTTCGGGGGGGGGGGGGGGGGGGGCCTCACCTGAATATAAATCAAGCTTAACCACTTTGATTTTGTTCCACATTTTTCGTGTTGATCCTCATATCACTCCTTAGCGAGATTCGGAAGAAGAAGAAAAAAAGATTTGCATGTTGTCATGGCAACACTAGCAAAATCTAAGTTGGCTTCATTTACTGTAGCTTCACTTGCAGGTAGGCTGCAAGTTTGTGGGATTTTTTTTTTTTTTTTTTTTTTGGCTCTTCACAATATGAGCATCAGATTACAAATTCAACAGAGAAAACTGGATGACTGAGATCTAAAATGTGTGAGTGACACACTTGAGCCCAGAAACGCTAACGAGGGTTCCGCTACTTGTCCATTATGGGACCGACTTGATGAAAAACCCTCCATTTCCCCTCAAAACACAGAAACATCAGTGTATACACACACACACACACACACACACACACACACACACACACACACACACACACACACACACACTCACACACAAGTATAGTTCTGACGTAAAACTCTGACGACTGTTGTGTTGAAGAGTTTCTCAGTTCTAACGGTGTAATTTTCATATATTGTTTCATATTCATGTTGTCAAATTCTACAAAACTGAAAAACCCATGAAGTATAAAACAAGGCTGGGGTTACAATTCCATACAGCAACGTCTCGCAATGTTTTGTTTTTTTTAAATGATTCAGTAGCGACACGCCAGTCGCTCGTAGCGATATTGCAACCCGATACATTGTAATAAAACCATACTTTGACCCACGTGTGTGAGCGGCTAGATTACAGGTGGTGTCACGGCGGCGTGTTCGACGACCGCCTTCAACTGGGCTTACAAACGGCTCTCATAAATCGGAGTTGGAACTTTGAATGAGACGGTTCTGACTCAATCATCGGTTCCAGAACGCCTCCGTAAAGGACTAGAGTTGAACGTTAGCCAGCTGGCTAACACTGCTGCATTTACACAAATGCTGATTAATAATGTGTGTTGTCCTTGTAAACAAATACAAATGGGGGAGGGAAAAAAAAAGTCTGTTGAGTTATCAATGTGTGATTTACTTCCTGTCAGACAACGCGGGAGGTAAACAGCAAGGTATATGTTCCGCTTTATTTTGAAATTTTCAGTAAATAGAGTATTGCAATATGTGTAATATCCTGATGTGCATCCTCAGGTCGCCGCCAGTCGTCCTAGTAAACAAATACTTGACTCCTGCTTGTCTCTTCAGTTTCACACAGATCCTGATGTATTAATAAATTGATTATACTGAGTTTCTCTGCAGCTCCCATTGCTAGAAGGTTAGTCGCTCATAATGAGCAACAGAACTTCCTGCACAATTGTTTCATCTCAACCTTCAATATTTTTTTAAAATCGTATGTTAAACCACAGACACCAGCATCGTCTCCAGTGACCGCCAAGTCCCTGTCAGCCTATTCGTCTTCCTCCCCTGCTGCGTGACCTTGTTGATCACCTTCCACTTCTATGGAGGTTAAAGACGTAGCTGCGGCTGCAGAGGCAGGATGGAAAGAAAAAAAATGCGACGTGTATTAAATGACTGAGGGAGGGGAGAGGGATGTCCAGAGGTGGAATGAGACGGACACGAGAAACAGATGGTGACAGACGATAGCGCAGAGGAATGTGTTTCAAATGTAAAAATCCCATTTCTCTCTAGGTCTCACTCCTCCCATCAGATAAACGCCTCTGGACGGCTCCCCTGAATCTGCTCCGTCCCCCACTGGACCACATCTTTTTTCACTGCACTTTGATGCGTTGTGACTCCTGGGTTAGAATGTGACCTTCTGTCCTGGCAGTAAGCTAGCCTGCTCCGTGTGCATGTGTGTGTGTGTGTGTGTGTGTGTGTGTTTGACCGTGACTTCTTATCAACTTCCAGAGTGCTCTGGGCAGGTGAGCGCAGACGAAGGTTTCCCTTGAACCAACTTGTGGTCGTTACTTTCATTTCAAACACAAATGCGATTTGCCAAGTTTTGTTTTTTTGTTTTTTTTTAAACAACAACAACCATTAAAGGGGTGATATTTATGTTTTCCCTCTGCTTCGGTGAGCTCTATCCCTTTTTGTTGCATGAAAAACATCTGCATGTCATTCACGCCAAAGGGACTTCGTCTCTGGGGTGGTGATGCTTTCAGATTCTAATCTGATTTTTTTTAGCACAGCTTTGGTTTCATAATTTCAGAGGAAAAAAAAAATCTATGCGACGCGACCCCCCGGGCAGAGCCACCTCTGGAGAGGGGACACACAGCTGAGCAACATTTCACATCAGGACTTTGTAAAGAAACTACTGGATCTGCACCGAAACTGCCGTCGTCTTTCCGTTTAATCAACAAAAGGGATTTTAAGCGAACGGGGAAATGTTGCAGTAAACGCACAGGAGGTGTGTTTCCGTCACCTGGTTTGGGGCGAAGATGGCGGCAAAGACAACCTCACACAAGGCTGTAGGGAGGTATTTTCATTCTCAAATCTGCCTTTTTTCCGTCAACCTTTTCCAATGCGACACTTAAAAAGGTACGAGTCAAAATAAGCAGATGGAGGCCAAGCAGCAGCAGATCCCCGATGCAGCTATTGTCTCCTCTGACCAGTGCACTGCTGCAACCTGTTTTTCTCTGGGGCGGAAGCGGCGTACATCCCAGCATGCAAACCTGATAGTCATTATTTCTGATTACAGCCAATTACCTTTAACAACAAAGCAGACATTGTGATGAAAGAGACAACTACACGAGCAGAGTTCCCTTCGCTTTCCCCGCACACCTGTTCTGGCAGGATGACGAGCAGCTCCGCGCCCACACAGGTGGACGTCTGACTGTTTATCAAAGACACAACATTTTTGCATTCCTCTTCTCTCTATCTGGGTCAAGCGTCTGGGGAGTTGCCAAAGCCTCGGTAAAAACGGGCAGCTGACCATCACAGCTGGCCCACAAACACACTCCGAGAGGAAAGCGTAGCGGCACCAGGTAACATCTGCATTGCCACCGCCCAGAGCAAGCATCCGCCACCGCCACCTGAGCCCTCATTATGTTCTCTGGGAGTGCACGAGGGCCGTGAGAGGTACCGGCGCTCGTATCTGGCTGTAATTACACTGGAATGTGTGGAAGAGTGTTTGCGGCAGTTATGTTATATTTGCATGTTCCTCGCTCACGCCTCATTTTATGGCACAGTTAAGTTCAAGCTAATTAACCAAGATGGAGAGTAAAGCCAGACTGCAGAGCCTCTCCACTGCTTTCCTCTCTGCCCTGCTGTCACACAATAGTGGTTCAGGCGTTCCCACACTGCTTCTATTCAGCGGCTGCAGATAGGATTACAACAGAGGTGCTCCAAAGTAGGCCACCACATATTTTGTTCACATTTTTCTCTGTGTCATAGATTGCGAGTGTATGAGGTGGCTCAAAATAAAACAGATGAAAAGTAGGCTAAATCTTACACCTGGTGAAATGAGAACCTTTTATGTGACACCTTCATGAAAGCCAGTGAGTACGCGTGTGTACGTACAAGCAGGAAGTACCAGTAAATACTGACAAGACTTATCTTATGAGCTATTCTCCTTTTATAAGCTATTTAATGGGATTTTTTTAGTCCTCGTGCATGCGCAAGTTAAATTTGTAGAGCTCTCAACGTTATGTGTTATAGGGTGATGGGAGCAGCATGTCCAGGTGGAGGGCTGGAGCAACCCCCAGGACGCCTCTGCAGGGTGGACTAGTGATGTGCCCCCCCTTTGTCGATCGCGTTCTGATCCAGAACGGGACTGACAAGACGTTTCCACTGTCGGGACCCGTCCTGGATCCTCCCAAACTTTGTCTTTGTAATGTGTCCAAAATCAGTTGGCGTAAAGTAACAGCTACAACTTGTCCAACTGAAGGTACTTCCTGAAGAATTCTCTCAGTTTTTCACCGGTCCAGGGTCACAACGGGCTGAGCCGACCTCTTCCTCTACAATCTTATCACCACACACAACAAAGCCCTATACTGCCTTCATCCAGGGGAAATATGCATTGCACACGCAAAATTCCATCGAAATGTGCTTGTGAATTCCTGAGGCACAAAGTGGTCCTGGAGACCTGACACACAGGTCTTAGGCTGCTCAGATTTTCTTCAGATCTGACGTCTGATTTGCAGTGAATGTGATGGAAACCTATTCTAGGTGAGCTCGGAAAGGCTGGCTGGCTGGAAAAGGCCTCGACTCTCGTGATGCCCCAAAGAGGAACAAAGACGTGCACTGCCAGTTACAAGCCAAGTGCAGGATGAACCTGAAGCACGGACGGAAAAAATGTATTTGAACATTTACAGCATCATTCCTTACTGCAATCAGAGCCATTGGTAATCTGACTCAGGGAACTATTTAATATATTTTCCACAGTATCTGACTGCTAGCGGGTTTTCCTGGAAGGAAACTGGGTTGTATGAGAGCTGTGATCCCAATTCATATTAATAAAGCCTCGACAGTTTTCCATCCTATCCTCCAGGGTATGAATGAACAGCTCTGTAACCGTCTGCCCTCCCGGGATTACAACAACTGAGATGGACGAGGCCGGTTTAACCCCCCAGTAACTCCGGTAGGTTGGCTATTTTGGGTAATGGGTGGTTACATTGAGTTAATGTGAAAAAGAGAACAAAACCGCGGCTTCTTCCTGAAATGTATGCTGAAGTGGATGCTTGCCACGGCGAGGAGTCAGCAGCCAATCCTGAACCCTCAGCTCTGATTGAGGAATGATGTTGGGAAAGCAACAATTCCAGTCTAAATGAGAAGTGACAGCCTCCTGGTGAGTTGGTGTTGGTGTCAGTGTGCCAGGCCATAAACCACAGAGGGGAACTGAGGCGTGGGCAGATGTGCCTGTGGCACTCAGCCCTCCGCCCCTCCACCCCCGCCCCAGTCATTGTCTCTTCTTTGTTTTTTCCGTTCTTTTTCCAATCTTTTTCTGTCCGTCTGACACACGCCAGCACAAACATGACTGCTTCCTTTTAGTGCTGCTGCTGCTGTTGTTGTTGTTGTGTGTGTGTGCGTGTGTGTGTGTGTGCGTGCGTGAGACCTCTTGATGATTAAATGCTTTGCTCTCAGTGACTGTGCGTAATTATACCTCGAGTATTCCAAGTGAAGTTGTCCTTTGATAGATGTGGAGCAGTTCAAACACTGGAATATAAAAACAATAAAGTATAGCCTTGTTAAACAAACAGCAGGCAGAGAGCCAAACGCAGCCGTGGAAGAGGCAGGCCCTTCACTACACAATCAACTTCTTTGTTTTCTCTTCAGCACGCAAATCTGCTGTGACCTGCTTTGACCTTTAGCAAAGGTCAGAGGTTCAGGTACGAGGATATGATCCAGCTTCTGTGCTCAGTCCTCACGGAGGACAGGAAGTTCACCAAGGCCACTGGGGAGGACATCAGAGGAAACAGTCAGGCCTTCTTGGACTTTGTAGTGGAAACCAAAGTTTACAGAAGTCTCAACATCAAGATCCGCAGATCAATACATTTTTTTCGATTGTCATCGCCGGCTGGAGCGCCGAGGTTATTAGAAGCTGCCGCTATCAGACTCCATGGGCCCACGAGGACGGAGGGGAGTCAGGCGGAGCACAACCACATCAGAGGAGCACTTCAGACATGTGGTTACCTGATCTGGGTCTTTGTCAAAACCACAACAACATACAGATCAGACAGGACAACAGCAGTCAAATGCCTCAGCAATGTCATTCCTCACATCGCAGGACTATCGGAAACATCTGAACATCGGATCTCCCGCAGCCGCTGGATCTGTGTGCACTTCAAGGCCACTAACAGGTAGAAACTTGTTTAATCGAACAACAAAGCATCCAGCGCAGCGCTGGGATGTCGAGATGTAGAGATGTTTGGGTTCGGCTGAGACGCTGCAGCCTGAGATATCTGGGCATGGCACCCCTATCTATGTAATTAGCATCATAAACATATTCTGCCTTGTGTGCTAACCCGGGACAGCAAATCCCGGTCCTGCCCGACCGTCTCTGTGGCTGAGGACGGTTTCAGAGAGATGAACGGACCGCTGCAGGTGATGTGTGTGGAATAAATGAACAAACCTGGCTGTTCAGAGGCCATCGTAGCCGCACAACAGGTCAGCTTCCCACAACACAGTGTTTTCTATTTACTTTTTTGACACTGGTCAGGGATTAAATGACAGCAAACAGTGAATCTCACAGATTGACACTGTTCATCTGCAGGCGTCTCCATGACAATTTCAAACGCCATCCTCCTGCTCGACCTCCGGGTTCAGCTGATAGTCGATTACTCCCGCGAAGAGAAAGAAGAACTGCAGCCGAAGAGTTTGGAAATGACTGGAACGATTGCGGTTCAAGCGCAGCGCAGCAGCACTGTCGCAGCAAGAAGGGCACGGGTTCAAGTCTCAGGTTCTGTCCGTGCGGAGTTTGGATGTTCTCCCCTTGTCTACCAGGGTTCATTCCGGGCGCTCCGGTTTCACCCTCCAGCAAAGTCACGTATGTTAGCTTCATGCAGCTGTCGGCGCCAGAGAGATGTGGAGCCGGTCCCTGAGCGCTGCACGGCTCACTGCTCTGTGGAGGACGGGTTCAGCAGAGGATGGACGCTGTTGCCATTTGCATACAATGACAAGAATTCTTCATCAATTGGAACTGGCTGTTCCCTGCAAGCTCTCAAGTGTTCGTTCTAAACACAAAGTCATGCCAAATACTTCAGGGCACTGGGGTTTTCTTGGCGGGGGGGGGGGGGGCAGTGTCAAAGGTCTATACTTTTTCTTTTTATCCCCATGAACCAGGAAATACAGTACAACATCTTCTTTCAGATGAAATGACAACGTGACGTCAGAGCTGAGTCCAGTTTCCATCATGCAAATGACTTCAAGCAGACACTGAATAATCTGCATGAGTTCACTGCAAGTCAGCTCCATCACCAGGTTTTTGTCTCTTTATCTCCTATTCCGAGAACATCGGCGTAATAAATAAACAACACCCGAGTGGGACCAGAACCGCCCTGCTGCTCTCCTGATCGGTTCTGTTTATTTAGCCATTGCTCTCGCAGAAAGATTTCAAGCCATTATGCCGCAGCGCTGCATCTGACATCTCCTTTCACCAGGCAAAGGCCACAGTTACATAAGGGTTACTATTTTAGAGTGCTGGAGAACACGGCTCTAATGGGAGGACCAGCTAGATTTTAGCCAGTGCTGCATCCCTAATGGAGACTTTAAAAAACCCTGGGAGACAATGTTAAAATTTCATTATTCACCTTTTCTTTCTTACTTATTTTTTCTCCCTGTTGATTTATTCTGATATTTCTTTAGCAGCACCTCTATTCCTCGTCACTTCTTCGTCTGAATCGATTTATTTATGTCAGTCGAGGGTTAGCTGGAGTTATGAACGTCTCAGGCGGCTGCTGTGAGGCCCTGGCGTCTGTCTCGGTGGGAGGCTGCGCGGTGGACTGGAGCGGTGATGATTGAAGGTGATGGCGACTGCTGACTCAGGAGGGTTTCAATATCATTTGCCCATTTTGTCATTCAAGAGAGGGACAGAAATAGAGACGATAAGGAGGCGGACGGACACAGAGAACGGCTCCAGGAAATGAACAGTCGAGGGCGGCGTCGATCAGGAACACACCAAAAACTTTTGAAGACTTTTTTTTTTTTTTTTGCAAAGACTGAAGTGGAGAATGCAATAAATTAAACATTTAATTAGTCAAACCTGTGCAGACCAGCAGTATATTTCATTTCCTCGCTCTGCATCTGTGATGGTTCTCTGTGAAAACGAACTGAACTGAAAATCCTTTTCCACTCTTAGAAGGCCGTTGCTGCAGAGCTTCTGTCTTTTCACTCCACTTTCATACAGCGTCTGTAGCAGGGTGTTGCTGCTGCATGTCTGCTAGCATGCAGTCCTGCTTTCCGTTCCTTAGCGGTTGTTAGCGTTTGTCTCTTCACATCAACTGTCAGTGAAATAGCAGGAGACTGCTGACGGAAACACGGAAGGCTGAGCGTCCGTTTACACGCGCAGCTCTCAGTTCCTGCGCTGCTGTCAAAGCGTCAAGACCTTCGTAAAAAGGACGAAAGCATAAAGTAGACGACGGGCTCAAAGGTTTGACGCTTGTTGATAGGTGTTCCACAGTGCTTTGATGCTAGAGCAGCACACACACACACACACACACACACACACACACACACACAGATGACGGAGGCTGGGAGAAGTCAGCCTGCTCATCAGGCATGAGCTGCTCAAGGACAGTTTGACTCAGTGTCTGGTGGAGCGGCGGATGAAAACCTGGTGATTACCGGACAGCTCCTCTCACATGCAAACTTTCACAACTGCAAACAAAGAGCTGGGGCGGAAAATTAACTGAAACCTGGGAAGAAGAAGAAGACGAAGAAGGAGAAGAAAAAAGAGGCTTGGTGTCAGGTGATAGCTGAAGGTGTTACTGAGATCCCAGCGTACCACAAATATGAAGGTCATAAAAGTGTTTCTGTGCAAATCTCTGATTAGGAACCTTTTGGATATAAAATCTCATTACTGAATTTGATGCTATTGGGCATTTGTGAGCATAATTAGCATGTGAATTCTTGGGTTATTAACAAAAAGAGTTCTTTGCAGTCACATCGCCCTTGACCTTTGACCACACAAACCACATCCTCATCCACGAAGGGACAACCAGAAAGCCCGACTATCACCTGCTCCCTCGTTTGGAGGGGAAACATAAAAACGTTCTTTCCTTTAACTGATAATAATTGTGGTGCATCGAATATTTCAGCTCAAGACTTCTCCAAGTCGAATCTGCTAATCTGCATGCGAGGCGTAATCACGGGATTGACAGGATGATCAACAATTCTCTCCATCATCTCTCTTTAAGCACATCATTGCCTCACTTATGGCAGTCTAATCAATTCAAACAGGCCATCTCTCTGTCTCTCTCTCTCTTTCTGTGTGTGTGTGTGTGTGTGTGTGTGTGTGTAACAGAACAGCAGCAGATGTGAGAGGTAATTTGGAACCCTGAGAGACGTTCTGACAAGTGTTACTAAGCATTATGGGTAGATTTTCTGTCATTGAACTTGAGCGGACTTCAATGACAATATGTTGTTGATCTCCAGCAGACAGACAGACCCGTAGTCCTGCTGCTGTGAGGGAGACAAACAAACCAGACCCCTCATCTTTGCGGGTGCAGTCATGTTCCACCTCCCAGTCACGGCAGTAAGCGGGGAACCTCTGAAGGAGGCCAATGATGAAGTTACCACACAAAGAAAAGAAATTCTGTTTCTGCCGGGCAAAAGCTCCCGAACATCAAATTAACCAAGACGGCGCCGTGTCATTGCGCTGGAGAGGGAAAGATGAACTTAGCGCATCATGAGGGGTGTCATCAACGGCTCTGATGAATCGATCAAAAATAATATGTAAACACCAACTATTGTCAGAATTATTTCTGTCACCCCCCCCCCCCCCCACCCAAAATGTCAAACATTTGCTGGTCAGAAAACGGCACGTCTGATGGCAAAAGAAGCTTTTTGATGGCTCGTGTGGAAACTGTGATGGGCAATTTTTTTTTTAAATTTTCTTGGCATTGTGTAGACTCAATAATCTAATCTAATCTCTAAAGTCATCACCCGATTCTTCAGTTATGAACATAATCCTCAGCTGCATCGTCATGTTTCCATCAGTGGTGATCGAGCGACGCGGGAACGAGTCCTGAAACCCCCAAAACATCAGTGTGGTTACGGTTCTTCAGAGTTAACGTTTTTGGTTAAACGGCTGAAATAAGGCCTGTGGTTCACTCCAGCTTAAAAGACAGTAATGTTTTGTTCCACAACATAAAATATGTCAGTAAAAAAACTGTTCCCTGGTTGCGAACCAGCGTCTAAACGAGGCCGAGAGCTCGGCGGGGGTGAAGCCTTGCCTCGGCGCTGCGGTCGGCTCGCTACATCACGTCAGCTTGTGCCTCTAAAAACTACAGCAAGGCTTCAAAAATCATTAAGAAGGTGTTGATTTGAGAAAACGACCCAGCTGAACAAACTGTGTGTCAACTTTTGTTCTCAACTGAGCAACAATTTCATATCACGAGTAAAACAGTGAACTCGATCAGGAAACGCATCCTGACTGCAGGTAGGGGACACGTTTGTTGCATGTCTACGTCTTGAATTGTGAATGGGAAGTGACAGAGGGTGTAGCGGCGAGTACACACTGTACACTGTGTCTGGCTCGTCACTGGTGTGTTACAGTGCTCCCGGCTACGTTTATATAACTAGTCCCCGACATGGGAATGGGTCACACTCGCACTGCAAGGGTGACATAATAAAAAAAAAAAAGAAAAAAAAAGGTTAAAACGCTGAGCAGCTGAGAGAGGCGGGTGTGTATGATACACTGCTGATAGCATCTGATGCTAGCTGCTAGCACGGAATGAGAGAGAAGATGAGCTGAGCTGCCGGGATGGCGTGGCGTCTCAAAGGTGGGCCTGTTGGTTGAGGCATTTTTGACATGAACAGACAATGAGGTCATGAGCCACCGCCGCTGATTGTTTTGTTGTGGTTCTTGTCACTGCTCACTCACGGCCTCTGGCAGCACCCAACCATAACATGGCTGTATTGACAATAGCTCACACTGCACTGTTTGCTGGTGCTGACTTAATACAGGCTGAATTTGTTCTGATATCAACCTTCCCTCCAATGACATTCACCCCATATAACAGGGAGCGATGCATAGCCACACACACACACACACACACACACACACACACACACACACACACACACACACACACACACACACACACACACACACACACACACACAAACCAGCGAGCAGAAGAACATGCAGCATTTTGAAACAGGAACTACAGCTGTCTAGGGGGTTCTATGTTCTATATGTGTACGTATGATGGTGTCAACAGTCAACCAACAGGACATAATGTCATCTGACTGCTTAGAAGTGCACTCAAACACGGCAGCAAATTTCTGCATTCAGGAGGAGGCCATTTGTCATTCTATCCCATCAATTTTTTAGATATTGACTGAGCTGTCATAAATGCATTCGACTACCTCACGGCATGCACAGCAGTACCCATGTTTTACTGTGAGCTGAAAAAAAAAGAAAAGGACCCATGATGGATGAGGACGGAGAGAACGTCCTGCTAAAGTGCTCCTCAAAATGTAGATATTTGCTCCGCGAATAACTGCGTTTGCTAGGGACGACTAAATAAGGTCGTCTTGACTTCTCAGTTTCGGTTCACTGTTACCTACTGAGCTCAGGATGAATCGGGCGTCAGATCTCCCCCACCGCGCTCTCTCCTCTCTCCTCCACCCGAGAACATTTTCTTCATGTGAGGCGTTGCAAGTGCAGAGCGACACAAACTGTAGGAGGTCGTTTTAATTAACGGTGATAACAACAGAGCTGCTCTGAGTAACAACACTCTTCTCATGCATTTGCCATCTATGGCATTTTATACATGCGGCGTGCAGATCGCAGCGTCTCAGCTGCTGCTGCGTCTGAGTGTTTAGAAGACGAGGAGACGCCGTTCCAGCTCTTCCTGCTTCACACAAACGGAGAATGACAATTCTTTCGCATGGACACAAACCACTCAGAGAAGCTGATGTAGTGAAGTTGCCCACCCTCAGCTGTACTGTAGCTTAGAAAAATCTAAAAAGGGACTTTGCATATGTCAGACCTGTCTGGCCTCTTTGAGCAGTGGACTAAACGAAGCTAACGTGACGGCAAACAAACAAACGAGGCAACATTCGCACGGCCAGGTTCTGCAGAAGCTAAAAACGTGGGACGGAGTTGTGTTCTACTTCACGGGGTTACCTCTCATAAATCAGCGTCTCGATCAAAGGTTTTTATCACTGAGCTGATTGAGCTTCGCCGCACTGTAAGCGCTACGCTATCACCCCCACAAACCTTCCGCTCCTCATGAAAACAAGCTGATATTTCAAACCTGTGTCACTTCTATTTGTTTGCTTTTCTATAAATATTAGACACGATCCAGCAAAGCAGCCAACGACAAGCTGCCGCGGCCACCGCCTGCCAACGTACACGGAGCCGCTAATGAATGACTCATCAGTGCTAATTCGCTGTGCTAATTTTATCATTGAACTTCTCAGGCTGGAGGATACCTTGCTATGGCAGAATGGAGAACAGTGTGAAGCTTAACACCGTCATGGACCCGCTGTTGAGGACCGGCATGTTGCGCGTGCGTGTGTGTGTGTGTGTGTACTGAAATGTCAACGCCCTTGTATCTGAAGTAAATATTGCCATTAACCTCTTGAATTTTCTGAATAGAAACACATGCTTTATCTTCTAAGTGAGATGATTCTGGCCACTACAACCCAAGCGTGACACCGCTGAGGTCACCGAACTAAACCCTGACCAGCCACATTAATCCTGGAATAATGAAGTCTGCTATTAAAATCTTCACATATGTGCAACCCTCCTGTTTGGTGTTTTCAGTACTAAGCCAGCCAACCAGCTGGAGCATTTGCAGAACGTGTGTGTGTGTGTGTGTGTGTGTGTGTGTGTGTGTGTGTGTGTGTGTGTGTGTGTGTGTTTGGCATCGCTATTCAACTTAATTCAATTCTTATATAATGGAGATCATTCCAGAAAAATGTGACAGCGAACTCATGCCATGACGCACTCCTGTAGAAAGTTCCCACTGCCGCAGGGAGAAAACATCACCACACATCTTAAATGCTGTTCACTCAATGGATCCAATAAAACTCTCTCTCACACACACACACACACACACACACACACACACACACACACACACACACACACAGGCCTACACTTGTAGTACCCCAACTGATTGTTAAATAAATTATTCTTAAATAAATACTGCAGTGCGATTTTCTGTGTTTATTATGTTCTAGTCCATCTATTTTCTCATTCCCTCTAATTTAGTTAGTTTCCGTCACCAAAGATCATTTTCTTAGGCATAATTTTATATGCGTGACACAGTGAAACTGATTAAAGCTCTAACTGTCTGCAACGGCTTCTCCTACGCTGAAAAAAAGAATCCACTCAGTTGGTTCTGTTATACGCGAAGGTGAGAGCAACCAACGCGAGTCCTATTCTGGAGGGGCGTACACGGAGACCGTTCAGTGACGGGAGGCCAGCATCAGTGCAGCTCAGACGCGGTAGCGTAGCCGAGCTGTCTCATAACAGCCTGCTGGCCTCGGAAGCCACAGCAGATGCGTAATCTACCTTTGCCATCCTGTCCATTCGCCTGCTCCTCCATTCCGCCTGGCGAGCCCTGCACACTGACTGAGAGGTTGGCAGCGCGCTGGCAGGGGTGCTGCGCTTGTTGAGTGCACACTAATAGCTCATGCATGCACAATGCCTGACATACACTCCATCTTTATTAATATTTGAAACCTTGCAGTACAATGTATTATAACTCCCTTCTATATATTCCACCTTTTCACCTTAGAGCCTGGCCGCTGTATCAGCTGCTACAGTCCAACAGATACGGGTGTGTTGGTGGCAGTAAAAATCGTACTTGCTAATCCTGACGCAGTGAGCGGTGACTGGGATGAGGAGCAACACTTGGACAAAAAGCTGCAGTCAAGAAACGGAGAAACGAGTCCTGGGATTTGGGATTAAAGTGTTCGACAATGGGATTGTATTCTAGCAGAAACTAGCGTTCAAAACAACTACTTGCGCAGCAGCGTTTTCACACAGTTTCCAGGGGATGGAAACGTCTCAGAACCCATTCTTGTTTTCGCCGTCTCAGTCTGTTTCCACTTGTACTTGAAGGCTGCATGTAGCGTTAAATCTGTCTGTTACCAGCTGCTTTTGTCCGGTGCGTCCTCCTAGAACGGAGATTGCCGATAAAATACAAGGTCAGATCTTTAGGTCAGATGTCTGCAACAAGACAGCATTTAATTCAAAAACTGTATTTTGACACACAGTTACTGCTGCCTTGAACAACCTTTCTGCAATTTGAAAATTGCTGTCGTTCGCGTCACGATTGTGACTCCATTTTGATTACTAAAGATTCAATAGCCTACCTGAATTATTGCAATGTGTCATTTTTGTTATGATAAGATTCGATTTCCAGCTTCTGCTTGTCCTGGTCAGTATCCCTCTCACTGATGGAACCAGAATAATTCAGCTATTAATTACAAAGCTTACGACCTCTTTGACAAATTCTTATCTGCTTCTGTTCAATTACACACATAGGAATGTACACACATGTAGGTTCCACGCACGCATGCACACACGCAAACACACACACACACACACACACACACACCTCAAGTGTACAACCATTATTCGTCATCTTTTTTTGTCTCACACTGTTTGCCTACATCCAGGGAGCTAATTATAGCTTGCCCATTAATCAGTGACAGCTGTAATTATACTATTTCGAATGTGTAATCTGATCAAGGTGAGAAAGATCAAATCACTCTCTCTCTCTCTCTCTCTTTCTCTCTCTCTCCTGCTGGGCTGTAAAGGAGGTTTTCAGTAACGGTGGCGGCGGCCGTGTGGCTCTGAGGAAAATGGATTCAGACCGAAACAATCTGATTTGATTCGCCATGTTGGCTGATTAGTAGGGCAAAGTACAAGCATGTGTGCAAATTAAGATCCATCCATTGTCTGTGGCTCTGTTCATTTCATCGTTGTATTTCAACTACATACTTGCTCGTTTACCAACACTTCTGTTCATTTTCAGGCTCATGTGATGGAAACCTGATCTCTAACTGCTCTTTAAATGGGACCTTCAAATGTTTCTCAGAAACACTTCTGATGTGTGTGTGCGGTGCGCCTGCGATGGGGTGCCACAAGCAGGAGAGTCTTAAAAAAACAAACTCCAGAGATTTTGGGGAAAAGCGAAACCAACAGGAAGGAGGCAGATATCTATTAACCTTTGCCAAGGTCATGTGATCACTGGCACAGGTCTGCTTGCCCATTAGGGGGATATTTCAAAGACAAACGGTGACGCTGTTACGCAGAGTTTAGTGTTAGACTTAAGGAGGTGATCTGGAACACATCCTGGACCCGACATCCTGAAGACCTGGTCCAGGTAGGGCCAAACAATTCATTGAAAATGAGAATACCGATGTGAACGTTCCTCTAACGTTGTAAGTCATATCGTCTCATCACTCAAAACAATCAGAAACGTTACCCATTTCTTTGAAATTGTTCGGCTCGAGTGCGAGGCCTCGGGTAAGAGATCAGTAGAACTTCTGTCCTTGCCAGAGACTTTCTGTTATTGATGGCCGTTAGAAAGGCAGGGAGAGAGCGAGCGAGAGAGAGTTGGCAGTAGCGGCGCCACAGCCGGAGCAGTTCAGCGAGGAAGCCGTCACGCATTGTTCCAGGTAACGTTGTGGACGGAAGCCTGACATTCACACACCGTGAGAGCCAGAGACTCCAGCACTAACCTGCATTAGCTGTCTTATCCAACTTACAACACCTTTCTGAGAGGAAGGAAAGGCCCCGTTTGTCTATCAGCAGGGATCAGAACTGATTGGACCTGTTTGACACACACAGAAAGATTCTGAGGCTGTGTTTGAAAAAAAGACGGATTAGCAGCAAATCTTCACATCTCGGAGGGTGAAGCTTCAAATAAAAGGAACGCTTGTCTGACAAATGACTGCAAAGACTGTTTTCCCTAATAGTTGACAATACTTCTTTCTTTAAAAGTAGTTAAAATACTTGTAAAAATCCCTACAAACAGGAAATGGGAGATGTGTGAACGTGCCATCAGAGAACCAGAGACATTCCATCTCTACTGTACTCTCATACTCGCAAGTGGTGTGTAATCACACTCACGCTGACTATGTACACAACATGTCAGCACCACCACCCAGGATCATTCATTCACCCAAGACCCGGTGTTCCAGTGGAGGTACGTAAACACTGCCTTTGTGGTAGTGTGGAGTTTTATCGCCACTCCAGATGCACTCAGCTCGTACGGTGTACAGCGGATGTCTGGGAGACACTAAGCAGACCGCCGCTGTTGGGTCACATCGCCACTATCAGCGGCGGCTTCGCCTGAGTGGCTACAGTGTTTTTGCATCTGGCCGCCACTCCCACGTCCAGGCTCCAAAACAAACGTGAGCGTCGATACCGGAGCCGTCCGTCTCCTGCCTGCTCACGGCGGCGGATGAACGGAAAACAGTGTACATGCACTATCTACTTTCTGCTTGCAATGATTCAAAAACCAAAAAAAAAAAAAAAAAATGTGTGGGAAAGAGTGAGAAAGACATTAAACAGATTGTGGGTGTGGAGTGTGGAAGGAGGCAGGTAATCTCCATATATAAACATGTTGATGATGCTGTGAGGCGCTCAGACTGCTAACATATGCTGGTGCAGATCTGAGGAGGGGAATATGAGAATCACCAGTGACTCACGGCGACGCGACGGGATTCACCCTGTGACAGTGGAAACGCAACACTCAGGAGGGGTTCATTCACACAATTCTGGCGCTACCGGAGTCTCCAAAAGATCTTGTTCGAAAGGTGGCGTGGCGTGGGCCGGCCATTAGCCCAAGGTTCTTTGGTCGTTATTTCGAATCGTGGTTCTGAATCAACATCAAACCTTAATTATCATCAATCATACCGCAATATGAGTACAAAAACAACATGCCGTTCAATTTGGGTAATGCTAATGATGCTAATGATGCTACTGTTGAGTGTTTCAGCATCTATTTGTGATGACTGAGGACGATCGACGTTAGAAGCTGACCTTCGACCTGCCATTAGCGCAGCTGTCATTGTATCTGTGCTTTTCTGTTGACCTTTGACCCCTGGTCACGTCCCAATGACAATTTGGGAACCTCAACAAAATGACCTTCTTTTTACATTTTGGCCAATCATGCCAGAAGTGTCACAGCTCCTTTGCATTTGTCTGCCCATCCATTACAGCATCGTGCTAAGCTAACTAGCACTCAGCTGCCTGATGCTGCACGGAGGAGAGAAGAGTCTCTATCTTGGTGTCTGAATAAGCACATTTCACAAAAATGTGAGATGTTTCTTTGATTACTTTCTGTTTAAAGACTTCATTTCGATATTTGGAGAAGCAATAAACAAACAAGCTCTCGGGGGGAAAAAAAGGTTTGCAAAACCCCGTCGCTGCTGTTTGAGCATAAAACCTAATGGCCCGTGATATATTCAGCTAATAAAATGTGCACTTGTGTCAGTGTGTATGTGCGCGTGTGTCCTCAGATAAGGACACCTTTGACTGTTAATCAGCTTTATTTGATTCACAATGATGCCACAACACAGAGTCTGCAGAGCAGCTGGTAGGTGGACCACAGGTCGCCCCTCGCGCAGCTCTCATTTCATCGATTCGCTGCTCACACTCACGAAAACGCTGTATGCTCATGACAGCTATGAAATATGGCTGGCCTAGTTCCTGGTGATATGGAGATTAAATCATCCACAGCAGCCACCTCTGCAGCAGCAACAAGAAACTAAATGGAGGGAGGAAAAAAATGATAATGAGATGTGTTATTATTATAGGTTGTTACGAGTGTGTGTTGCTCCACAGAGCCGTCACCTACCATCACTCAGCCAAGACAGGAAACACAGGAGGCCTCAGCAGAGCTCTCCTCTCTCACATATTCAACATTCTCCCTGCAAAACCCCAAACCGCCGCTGCACTAAATATTCCCCGGCGGAGGCAGGAGGGCAAAACGCCACAGGTTGTGTTTTCAACCGCACAAGCTACAGGAGAGTTGCTGCCATAAACACACAATAAACACACAGAGCAGGGCATTGGCCAGTAGTACAGCGTTACAGGGCAGGGAGAGCAACAGCAGGTTTTAAGTGCTTGTTTGCACGTACATGTCTGTTTTGCAGTCTGGAGATGTAAGCAAACAAATATGCGCTAACGTCACCTAATCCAGAATATGTTATGTGCATGTGCGTTTGGGGCGGATGGAGGAGATCTTACGGCTCCACGCTGGAGCTCCGGAGTTGTTTTGGAGTTTCCTTACTTTTCCCCAACCTTTACCCTTTGGAGAGGCGAACTACAATTTTCACTCTGTGGTTTCATGCTTCCGCCAACCGTTCCAGCAGCAGGCACTGTGTGTAGTTCAGGCTTTAAACAAATTGAATAAAAAGGTTTTAAGAGTATTTCTTTTGGCAAAATCAAACTCTTCTGATTCCCTTCAAGGCGCTACTGAGCTGCTACCACGACATGGCCGATGTTGTCGCAGAACATTGTGATGTCATGTTGAAGTTGACATTGGAACTTTTTGGAAATAAAATGTCATCAGGTTATGCAATATTTGTCTGAGGCAGAGTGAGTTCCAGACCTAAATTGCGCAGTGACCTTTGACCCTGAAAATCGAATCTGGTCGTCATTGAGTCCAAATGAATATTTTTACCAACTCCGTACTAAAATTCTACATTCAGAAGAAAATGACTCACAGTGAACCAAAACTTGAACGGCTCCAGATATACGCCAGAGTCGAGGCATTCCCAAAAAAGAAAAGGAAAGGTCCCTTCTGAAGTACTCGGGGTTGGGACGCACTTCAATGAATACATTAAGATGACTTGGAGGAAAAAATTCATGGCTGTTCTTTATGTCAGCTACGTCTCTTTCACATGGCTAAAATCAAAGATAAGCTTCTGATAGCAGTTAAATCGTGCAACATGATACATAAACGTGTACTGAAGTACATCAAAAGTGACCTGAAGAGATTTTCCTCCCTCTATCGTAACTGAACCGAATGTACCTCACATTTCAGGTATTTGTGAAGTAAATCTTCATCACTTTTTTTCAGAATTTTACACAACTTTTCTGTCCCATGAACCCCACCTATGATCCCTGAGCGGCGCTCATTTCATCAACAGAAATCTAACTCCTCGTGTTCATTGATCAACCTTTTTTTCTGATTTCGTTGATGGAAACTAGAGTAAAATGAAAAACAACATTCTGACGAAAGAAAAACCAAACCGACATCAAACCTGAAGACCAAATTCTGAATCAAAAGTCTGAAGAGACACGCTGAGGCTCGCCACCAAGGCCTTTTTTCCACCAACTACAACTAAAATAGTTCCAGTCTTCTCTGACCGACACGACTGGAAAGCTCAGACTTTCTGTCAACAAACATTCGCCTGAATCACTACGGAATGACTGCTGTAAACACGCTGGAACCACCAAACACAGGATTACAGCTACAACCTGAAAACAGCAACACTGAACGCTTACAGAGGAACCACGGCTGAGACCTCCGCAACCAAATTCTGCAAATACAGCTTTAAATCTCAATCCCCCGCTTCGGCCATCGGGATTTTTGTTTTGTTTTTCATACATTTTCAAAGCTCTTCCACGGCAACAGATGACATCATAGTGTAAAATACAACAGAAGTAATCTCAGTGGTGAGTAAACTCTGCTCTCTCTCTCTCTCTCTCTCTCTTCGTGTGTAAAAATGTGAGGCAGACGGGCGCTTTAAACCATCTGAGATAATTCCTTGAGTAAATGAGTCACCGCCACATGAAAAGACGAGGGACAAGGGGACATGGGGACATCCTGAAAGTAGATAAATGGATTCCCATGCTGTGTATAATTATTCATCCTCATACAGCAGACCGACGCTTCTGGGATTCAAAGGAGAAACAAGCAAAGAGAGACAAAGAGGGAAGAGTCCAGGATCCCCTGATATTGCAGCTAAAAATAACCCGGCTGAGGCAGAGACATGACATGTACTCACCAGAGACCTCAGAGAACAAACACAACACACCAAAAAACTGCACACTTGGCAAAGCTGAGAACTGGGGGGTGATGCGGCCTTGGCATCAAGCGCACGTATAGCTTACACCAATGTTTGTGAACTCTGGCTCACACTGAACCTGAGCTCTCCTCACTTCTGAACAGTAACATTAACCCTCATCTGGCCATCAGGCGAGCTCTCGCTCAGGTGCCATACCGAAGTGGCCCTGCACCGCTTTAAGATACAGGACAAACGCAGAAACGGGCTCCAACGCCGCCAAACGAGGAGAACGTATCAGAAGATATTTACAATCACTCTGTTTTAACTCTTTCCACACTGCCGACACGATGTGCCAGTTATTCCTCTGTTATATCATAGAAGGCGTGAAAAACAGGCCACTCAAGCCAGGAAACCACAACCGGTAGCCAGCAGAGTGAGACAGCGGCGGTCTGTGCAGCAGACAGCTGTAGCAGGGGGAGGCAGCGCTCAGTTCCCTCCTGGAAAATGATACTGAAGAAGAAATTTTATCAGGAAAGATGACAAATGTTGAAGTAGTTATAAAAACCTTAAACCATTATTTATTTTTCATCTACTTCTTGGATTTATTCCCAGATGACTTCATCATGGAAGAGGAAATTCTACTAATGCCTGGAGAAATAGTGATGAATCCTGTTTTGATAATCAAAGTACACAACGCATTTCAAGAAAGAGTCGCACGTCTCCGGGTGCATTCTTTCTCAGAGGAGCACGCCAGTCGTCAACACAGACAATCAGACTGTGAGGCTCAACTTGACAGTCTGAGAACAGAGAAAGCAGATGTACTTAACAGAGAGGAAACGTGTTGGGAGGGTTAGTGCTGCCCGCTTGTTCCAGGGACAACGTGTATGTGGGAGCGTGCTCACGACAGGAGACGTGTCTCTCTACGCTTGTGAGGCGTAACCCAGGATCCCGGCTGTTGTCGTCTCCCAGCACAGCTACTGAACGTCTGCACGAGCCCTTTACGACTTCTAGAACGTCATCAACCACTTTGTGTGGAGATTGCGGGAGCCTGCAGGACCGTTTTCAGCTTCCTAAAATGCTCTTTTCCCTGCCATGAGTGAAAACCCCGCCACAGCTCAGAGATGACGTTCAGACTGGATCGTGACGGCTGAGTGAGCCCACTTGAGTTTGAAGTTCTGGTGTGTGAGTCGGATCCTCCGCAGCACATGAGGATAGCGCGACTCTCTGTGCATTAACGTGCGTTTGCGGCGGTGATGTGTTGATCGCACTGCTGGAGTAGTGGGCGGGATCCTTCTGGTTATTTCTGCTCTCTTTCCCTCACACGTGTGATAATAGTCCCACACATCTCTCGGTGCCTTCGAGTTGTTTGAAATGTTGGTCATCTGTAAGTCACACCGTGAGTGGGCGCTTCAATAAATATCTGAAACACGGCCGTCTTCAACTCACCGTTCCGTTGAGTAGCGGAGGGGAAAGCTGCTGGTTAGCCGAACGTGTTCAGTCCAGAAAGCTCGCCTGCAGGAGACAGAGGGAGCTCATTAATACACCTGTCACAAAAAAAACAATGTAAGATTGATGTTAATGTCATAGATTCCTCCGAACTAACAGTGGGAAATATTTCATCAATTACTTCAAGGAATAATAACAGCATGAAATCCTCTGCGTCCAGTCGACACAGGCGCCCTGCTCTTAGCTGTGGTGCTGGAATAAGGCTGCATGTCACACTGAGGGAGCATGGAAGCCTAAAAGAAGATGACATATGTATTTTTGGAGGAGATTCCAAGATAGATGGATTCCACCCGAAGCAGGGAGGCAAAGAAACAAGGCCAAGAATCAGCACAAGCTGTCAGTACGACTTCACGGATCAACATGGCATTAGAGGAAAACTGCTGGCCCACAACCTCCTGACACGGCCCCCGGCGGCACCGACCACAACAGGAAACAACCAAGACACCCACACATGACTGGGACAAGGGAGCACAAACTGTCCCATTGTCCAATCACATTAACCTTGCCGGTCAACAATTAGAGGCACAAATACTGAAGGGAATTTTTTAAAAAGGTGACGCTGGGAGGGTTTAGCACGGACTCAACCTGAGCAGCAGGCTTCTAAATAAATTACAGTCGTGTTTTTTGTCTCTCACTGAAAGCGCGTGTCCTTCGGAGAGGAGAGCACAGGAGGAGCATTCCTGACGTCAGGCCGCGAGCTGGATTCTCCTCACTTCATAATACTACAGTTATTAAACATACACGGTTCTGTCCTGATGAGGTCAACGCTCGGCACCTCATCGCACTGCTGCTGCTCCACCCACCTCAGTAAAAAAACAAGTAAACACACTTGGGTGGACACACATCAGTTCTGTATTGCAGAGGTTCATGTCTCAGAGCAGCAGGGCAGCTGAAAGCATCAAAGTCATGAAAAGAGCCAAACGTGAAGACAGTCATGGTCGGTTCAGTAAACAAATGCTTGTATCATTTCTCCTCCTATGACACCCTGAGCTCTGACTCTAGAGCCCAGGTCTGTGCTGGGATGTGGCCTCGGTGTGTCCTAACAATCGAATCCGTCCGCTTCTACCCTCCGCCGTGACATAGCGGGCCGAGTCACCCCTGAGGTTAAACTAAGCTAATAAAGACGTCAGAAGGACACGGGTGCTGTGCAGCTGCAGCTTCCCTCGGCGTGGCGCGGCAGAGGCGAGGAAGGCCACGGACATGCATTATATCATGTTAGAGTTATCCGTCTCGGTGCGGACGGCGCTCAGAGCTCGTGTCTGCTTGGAGGGTGGAGGGCTGCAGACCATATGCTCGGGCATATGGGTGCTTGGTTGGACACTCGCTGCCTACTGCATCCCCTAACCTGCAGAGAGAGTGTGTGTGTGTTTGTGTGTGTGTCCATGATCTGTATTCAAGGCATCCACCAAGGTGCTCTACACCTCTCTGAGCTGCCACATGGATTTCGTACACCAGAGTCACCTTCTCAAAGTTAGTCTGGATTTACATATTCGTCCAAGCAACATGTGCCACGGCGAGCCCACTGGTGTCTCCAGCTCCGAGTCCTCGCCGAGACCTCGCCGAGCTCCGCGCCGATTCCTCCCCACAATCTCTCGCCTCTGTCCTCTAGTTTATTCTGACACGAATAATTACTGATGCCGACACACATAAATACCTCATCTACAATGAAACCAGCTAAATATTCCCCTATGACTCTGGAAATATTCAGATCTAAAAGTGCCTACGGAGGTTTTTTAAATAACTTCCTAAAAGGGAAAGGGTTTTCTTAAACATGTTTTGGTTTTTGTTTTTTTTTTTTGCCCCTATAGAATATAAAAATCATTAAATTTAAATAAATAAAAGCTTAAACTTTTGGTAAAAATGGCTTGCAACTATGGACTAGTGCTTATTAAAATGTTTTTTGTAAAAATCAGTGAACGAAAACGATGTGGTCAAGTCTTCAGAGAGGCAGGCAAACTTTGCCTCGGGACGACATGAAGACGAGAAAAACGGAGCTCAAGGCGAAAAATATCATGCCTGCTTACTTCTGGTCAGTACAACTGTTCCAGGTCCAAACCTGCATCAAGTCAAAGGCTGTGTTTCCATCCTGACACACACATGTTCAGGTATGGATGTGATCTGTCGAGTGCGTACACATCTGCAAAAATATTCACGTTTTATCAACTCAGTGCAACCCTCCACCGAGGCAAACTATGGGCCCCTGGCACATTCTTTCTCAGGCCGTGTTTGAAGATGCAAGCTAGAGCTAGCTAGAGCTAGCTACAGTTAGCTACAGCTAGCTACAGCTAGCAACAGCGGCCCTTCCCACCCCCCCGGTGCACGGTACGGAGTGTGGCCATGGCAAAACCTTCTGCTGCAAACTCACAGTCTTCACAGAAACCCGTCACCAAGGCTTTGGGATCAAATTTGAGATGATCCGGCCGACACAGGAAGAGGAGAACATCAGAACATCGTTCCTTTTGTCACCTGGTGGCGCTGAGACTGTGTCTGCCCCATAACTGCCCCCCCCCCCACACCCACACACACACACACACACATACAAACACTCACAGTTAATCCTACTGATAAACAGAGGGACAGCAGATAGCAGCAAAAACATGACCTCCTTGATGGAGAAAATAAAAGTGAATTTTTAAATTTCCAGCTTTGAAGCGATGGAGGGGATCCAAGCATGAATTCATGCGCTATGTCCTTGACACAGCATGTATCAGCCTGGTAAATCACGTCTTTTTTTCCCTTTTTTGGGGGGGGGGGGGTTGTTCTTGCTGTTGTTGAGGGAATTAATTTTCTGTTGTATGGCTTGCTGTGAGCTAAAACCAGCTCTGAAACTGGAGCATCTACGTGTGCACAGGAGCTTAAACAGCACAGCTCTGAGTTGCCATGACTCACAGTGTGTGTTGTGAGGACGTAATGCAGGGGAGAAGGATGTACGAGTGATTACTGTAAAAGAAGTGTAAATGCTTCCTCGTCTCCGGGGCACAAGTTACTGCGACTTGAGCATTAGTGAAGGCATCAATTTGAGTTTAACAACATTCAACAACCTCTGCTATCTGCTTCAGGGATTCTGTCTTGTCTACTCCACACTTAATGTGATTCCACAAAAGTGAAATCGCATTAAAATACTGCATTAGACAGCACTATTTACAAAGCCTATATTTAACCTGTATCCCTGAAATGACCTCCCAGCAGTGGTGAGGAATCGGCAGCATTATGTGGTTTATCCTGACACTCATGTTCGCTGAGATGCTAAGACTGTTACAAAATCTACAGCAGCTGCAAATCTTCCTGAATACGGCTCATGATTCAGTGGTTTTTACACAGACTCGGCATTCTTAGCAACCAGCGCTGCAGTTCCACATGAGCAGCCAAACACAGCAGCAGATGTCAATCAGGATAAATTAAGGAAAACAACTGCTAAGCGATTTAATGGCCATGAATCAGGAGCAAAATGATTAAGATGCTGATTCCTTAATTTGATTTACACGTCGCGTAACCTCTTAATTTGAGAAAGCTGAGGACCAAACAGTTTTCTAGCTCCTACTGCTGTTAATAGAGTTCGCCCCGGGCTCATTTCAACTGTCAGCTCTGTGTTTTCAGACAGTGACAACAGGTTCCCTTGCATTTCTGGCTTCACAATTCCCAAAACAATGTTGGGGGGTAGCGGAGGGTCCTTTAAACATCTCTCCTAATCAACCCTACGGGACATCTCAACTATTCTCTGAGCTTTGAAGAGACAATCCCGAGCTCAGTGACATCAGATCTGACTGAAACCACATATTTCACCTTGACAGATTAGAGTCGGTGGTGAAATTCAACGAGGGAAGACTTGAGTGTCATTCCTCCTTCCAGTAATGTTCATAGAAATAGAAACACCAGCAGCATCAATACTTTAATACTTTGTCTGGAGTATCCCATTGCACCCTGGCGACTCTGGCTATCAAAGGAACAACGCTGCCTTTTTAAAATAATAATAAACAGCACGGCTGAGCCAAGTGTGAAGGCTCAGCAATGAGAAGCTATTAATCAGGATTATTCTGACAGCGGTGGGCCACAGAGATTAGATTAGATTATATTTGGCTACAGGAAAATAGAATAGTGGGGTCCTGAGAGCCGTGCAAACAAACGCTTATCCAAAGAGTCAGACCTCATCCTGACCATTATCAAATATTAAACTATATCAATTAAACTGGCTACAATATACAAAAGTCAAAGGAAAGGAAATGTAAAAAAAAAAAAAAATTCATCTGTAAAAGTGCAAATAAAGTTAAAATAGTTGGAAGCTGGTGATCAGAGGAGAACGAAGCAGGTGACTATGACCTCCAGCTGCCTCTGAACGCGGCGTATGGATCACGGCTGCATATGTTTGACAGTTTCAGTTGAAAACGGGGGTCGATACACGAACCTCCACAGTGCCTCGGACACAATGAAGTCAGGCTGCAAGTAAGAATCCTTTTCATGGCTGATTTATCTGATTATTTTCAAGATTAACCGATTCATTGTTTGGTCTATAAAATGCCAAGACATTCTGAAAAAAAGCTCATAATTTCCTGGAGCCCGAGATCTTGTGTTCTCATTGGTTCTTCCCTTCTATCCAAGGGTCCAAAAACCCAAAGACTCCTCATTTCCTGTCATCAGTGACCTAAAAAAGCAGCAAATCCACTGGAAGCTGCAAATGTTTGACAAATTTGCTTGAAAAAATAAAAGAGACTGAGGTAATCAATTATTCATTTCTGCAGGTGAGACAGACGGTCAGATGATGCTGCGATGGTGATTAATGACTGAGACTAATCTCAGATCGCTCGGCATCTTCATGCAGATGGTGTAGCTGCTGATAGCTCCACATACACACACACACACACACACACACACACACACACAAAAATCTCCACTTTTTTAAAACTCAGGGATTAGGATGAGAGTCACATAGTGGGGATGCTGTTGGGAAGGAAGTGAGTGACTCACACTCAAGGTATCTTTGGAAAACGAACATCTCGTCAATCCGACGCAGCTGCTCATCCACCAATAGAAGGGAAGCTGAGGATGTGAGTTGCTGTGTGAGTGTGAAAGCCTGCCCTGGGTTAATCAGGTTGTTGAGAAATGAAGCAACATCAACTTTTCGCCCTTTGAATTAAAGGCGTGTGATCAAAGCCGCCCGGCGCATGTCAAAAAAAGTGTTACGAACGCAACACTGACGCAACGCTGGAATCAAACTTGACAAGTCAAGCCAAAGTTCTAATGAAAGAACAACAAAGCACTGAAGCAAAGAGAAATCCTGCTTGTTTTTCGTTAGACTTCCCGTGTTCTCGTGATCTGGAGGACCAGGCACCACTCAAGAGACCGGCTGCTGACGCTAGCGGCCTGCTGCTCCTCCGCGTGGCTCTTCTAGATTACGTCAAGCAAACTTTCCTAAAACTGGGCGCCGTCCTTTATCCTCCAACTGTATTACACTTAGTCACACAAGCTCAAGAGAGTACAATGAACTCAAAGTACCACTAAACTGAAGAGGAGCATCACACAACGGACATGCGACTCTTCTTGGTTTGTCCCACGAAGCCTGGAGAAGAGCAGACGCTTTCATTAAGTCCTCTGCGGGCAATTGGACGAAGCATCCGCCAATCACAACTGACTTCCACCAATCAGATCAACAAACTGACGAAAAAGCAGAAGCCAGTCAGAGGGAGAGCGAAAGACATTCTGAGGTAAGTAGCGCTTTAGCAGCATCCAGTCCAACCTCTTCATGAGCAGCCATTGCTGTCGCTTCTCACTGTTGTAACACTGTAATGGCGCCGGTACGTCCTCAGAGAACACCGCAGTCTCGTGACATCAGGATCTCGGGGGAAAAAACAGCTGTCTTCAAATTAAAACTAGCAAAGCTGTTGGCAAAGTGTGTGCGTTTGCGCACACACACACACACACACACACACACACACACACACACACACACACACACACACTCAGGTTTGCTGTCCTTACTAGCACGAGCCCTCATCCTAATCCTAACCTTAACCAAACTCAGCTCACACTTTAACCAAGAACGCCCACCTTGTTTTGCTGCATCAGGACTGGTCTTTGGTCCCTATGAGGATCAAGGCTCCTGCTAGAGTGAACACTCACACCTGAAAGGAGCCAGTAGGCAACACCATCACACACAAACACACTGACGATGTACTTTTGATTAATTCTTTTATTTCAAATACAAACAGCAACGATATGAAGCAAAGACACCGACTCTTCAATGATTCAACAGTTTTGGTTTTATAAACAATTTTCTCTCCAATGAACAATAAAAGTAACAACTTGAGATTCACTGTTCATTTGAAGCATCGTTTTAAAAGTCTCCACAGCCAGTTTCTCTTCTTCTTCTTCTTCCTCTTTGTCTCCTTTTTCTGGTTGCTCCTTTCAATTGAGGGCTCCAGATCGTCGGTCTTGGTGACCATGATGAGCTCCGGCTCTGACGAGTCCCTGTGGTTTGGCAGCAGCGCCCCCATCTCCAGGTCTTGATGGGCTTCTCTTGCTGTGCCCAGCTCTTCCTGAGCTTCATCCTCCCTGAGCCCCGACCAGACCTGGTCCACAGTCAGGTCCTCCTGTGGCAGCTCCTCACAGACCTTGTCTTCCTGCTCCTGCAGTTCTTGCTGCTGCTGCCAGGCGGTTGACACGGCCTCGTCCACGGCCCGGTCGTCTCTCGGCACTTCCTGCTGTGGCTCCTGTGCCTTTGCCCTGTCCTGCTCCACAGCCGCGTCCACATGACGCAGCTCCATCCCAGCCTCCACGAGGAAACTCTGCAGTTGTTCCTCCAGGTGCACTACATTCGCCCTGACCTCGTCCAAAGCCCGGTCTTTGTGTCCCAGCTCAGTCTGCAGCCGACTGATGTTGGTCCTGAGCTCTTCCACAGCCGCGTCCATCTCATGCAGCTTGGTCCCAGTCTCCTCAAGCACAGTCTGCAGTTGGCCCTCCAGGTGCTCTGCCTTTGTCCTGGCCTCCTCCACAGCCTGGTCCCTCTGGTCCAGCTCCTTCTGCAGCTGCCTGATATGGGTCCTGTCCTCCTCCACAGCCAGGTCCCTCTGGTCCAGCTCCTTCTGCAGCTGCCTGATATGGGTCCTGTCCTCCTCCACAGCCAGGTCCCTCTGGTCCAGCTCCTTCTGCAGCTGCCTGATATGGGTCCTGGCCTCCTCCAAAGCCAGGTCCCTCTGTTCCAGCTCAGTCTGCAGCTGAAGGATGATGGTGCAGGCCTGGTTCACAGCCAAGTCTCTCTGTCGGAACTCTTCCTCCATGTAGGACTCCATCATTTCCTTCTGAAATGCCGTCTTCAGGGATCTCAGCTCCTGGTTTCTGCAACCCTCTCCTTCCGTATCAAGCGTCTGATAGACTTGGTCAGGTCACAATTTGTCTTTCAAACTGAGTCTCTCTGAGGTTGTTGTGTGTAACTGGATGTCCAAGCGTGAGAACATCTCAACCAAAAGTGTTCTCTTATGTACTGACGTCCTTTCTGACATCATGAAGTTCTGAACTAAATTCCAAACTCATCAGCTGACAAACCCTCCTGACCGATGTCTTTGATCTCCGAGACCTCTTTCATGACATCATTGGCATCATCCTTCTGCCTGCATCACCAACATCCAAATTCCGACCTTGTTCTCTGGCCGACTCTGGATTCGTCTCAAGATGGCGTCCAAACACAATGTGACCTACAGACCGTCGAGCCCAGCTGGTGCTGCATCAGACTCACCTGCAGGCACACAGGCTCCTCCTGTCCCTGGAGCTGACCAATCAATGTCTGGGATTTATTTTATATTATGTATATATATTTTAATGTAAATGACACACACACACACACACACACACACACACACTCAGGTTTGCTGTCCTTACTAGCACGAGCCCTCATCCTAATCCTAATCTTAACCAAACTCAGCTCACACTTCAACCAGGAACGCCCACCTTGTTTTGCTGCATCAGGACTGGTCTTTGGTCCCTATGAGGATCAAGGCTCCTGCTAGAGTGAACACTCACACCTGAAAGGAGCCAGTAGGCAACAACACCATCACACACAAACACACTGACGATGTACTTTTGATTAATTCTTTTATTTCAAATACAAACAGCAACGATATGAAGCAAAGACACCGACTCTTCAATGATTCAACAGTTTTGGTTTTATAAACAATTTTCTCTCCAATGAACAATAAAAGTAACAACTTGAGATTCACTGTTCATTTGAAGCATCGTTTTAAAAGTCTCCACAGCCAGTTTCTCTTCTTCTTCTTCTTCTTCTTTGTCTCCTTTTTCTGGTTGCTCCTTTCAATTGAGGGCTCCAGATCGTCGGTCTTGGTGACCATGATGAGCTCCGGCTCTGACGAGTCCCTGTGGTTTGGCAGCAGCGCACCCATCTCCAGGTCTTGATGGGCTTCTCTTGCTGTGCCCAGCTCTTCCTGAGCTTCATCCTCCCTGAGCCCCGACCAGACCTGGTCCAGAGTCAGGTCCTCCCGTGGCAGCTCCTCACAGACCTCGTCTTCCAGCTCCTGCAGTTCTTGCTGCTGCTGCCAGGCGGTTGATACGGCCTCGTCCACTGCCCGGTCGTCTCTCGGCACTTCCTCCTGTGGCTCCTGTGCCTTTGCCCTGTCCTGCTCCACAGCCGCGTCCACATGACGCAGCTCCATCCCAGCCTCCACGAGGAAACTCTGCAGTTGTTCCTCCAGGTGCACTATATTCGCCCTGACCTCGTCCAAAGCCTGGTCTTTGTGTCCCAGCTCAGTCTGCAGCCGACTGATGTTGGTCCTGAGCTCTTCCACAGCCTGGTCCATCTCATGCAGCTTGGTCCCAGTCTCCTCAAGCACAGTCTGCAGTTGGCCCTCCAGGTGCTCTGCCTTTGTCCTGGCCTCCTCCACAGCCTGGTCCCTCTGGTCCAGCTCCTTCTGCAGCTGCCTGATATGGGTCCTGTCCTCCTCCACAGCCAGGTCCCTCTGGTCCAGCTCCTTCTGCAGCTGCCTGATATGGGTCCTGGCCTCCTCCAAAGCCAGGTCCCTCTGTTCCAGCTCAGTCTGCAGCTGAAGGATGATGGTGCAGGCCTGGTTCACAGCCAGGTCTCTCTGTCGGAACTCTTCCTCCATGTAGGACTCCATCATTTCCTTCTGAAATGCCGTCTTCAGGGATCTCAGCTCCTGGTTTCTGCAACCCTCTCCTTCCGTATCAAGCGTCTGATAGACTTGGTCAGGTCACAATTTGTCTTTCAAACTGAGTCTCTCTGAGGTTGTTGTGTGTAACTGGATGTCCAAGCGTGAGAACATCTCAACCAAAAGTGTTCTCTTATGTACTGACAACCTTTCTGACATCATGAAGTTCTGAACTAAATTCCAAACTCATCAGCTGACAAACCCTCCTGACCGATGTCTTTGATCTCCGAGACCTCTTTCATGACATCATTGACATCATCCTTCTGCCTGCATCACCAACATCCAAATTCCGACCTTGTTCTCTGGCCGACTCTGGAGTCGTCTCAAGATGGCGTCCAAACACAATGTGACCTACAGACCGTCGAGCCCAGCTGGTGCTGCATCAGACTCACCTGCAGGCACACAGGCTCCTCCTGTCCCTGGAGCTGACCAATCAATGTCTGGGATTTATTTATATGATGTATATATATTTTAATGTAAATGCTACACACACACACACACACACACACACACACACACACACACACACACACTCTCTCTCTCTCTCTCTCTGTAACCTGGAAAACAAATGTACGACAGTGTTGACATCCCTAGTAAGAATGACCGCCAACAGTTTCAACCCTACAACACCAACATTAAAATTAGTAACCAACGTTGGGTATATGTAACCTGATATTCCTGATAAAATATAGTTTTCATCAAAATATATCAAGTACAATACTGTACGCCAAACTGATGTACTCTTCTTTAATTTCCCAACATGCAATGTCACATAACATGAAAAAAAGGAACCATGGGGGAGCCTAGAAAAAGGCTCCAAAATTAACAACAACAAAAATACTGGAGCCGGGAACTTAAGTGACAAGAATCACATGACAAGAATCACACAGTTGAAAATCATCTCCCATGAGTATTCGAGGGTTAATAGTATGCAAGAGGTTTATGCCGTGCACAGTAAGCAGTGTTTGTCCGTAGTAGCAGCACTGCAGAGTAACGCCACACAGCTCTACAACCGCCTTCAACCTTGCCCCACAGGAAACTGTAAAGTCCAAGAAAACATCATAGGAAGATGATTTGTTTCAAATGCCAGCAAATTATATTACAGGTTTCAAAAAAAGAAGAGGAAACAGAAATTTCCAGAGCCAAAAGCCTTTTGGCAGACGAGGCCCGAAGCAAAAGTCCGACGACAACATATGGTAAAAGCACCTATGTGTGTGTGTGTGTGTGTGTGTGTGTGTGTGTGTGTGTGTGTGTGTGAGAGATGGTAGACATCTCTCATCCTGCTCCGTCTACCCACATTCTTTATTTCCCCCCCACCATACACATCTGCTTTACTTGCTTGTTCCAAAAACCATCTTGGGACGTCTCTGTTGACAGCTTTGAGCATCTTGCCAATGCACAATGCAGCAAAAGAAACATGTCAGCCGAGCCTCTGCGGGGAGCCACAGGAGATTTACTCTCACTTCATCTTTAACTAAATGCAAAAACCAGGCAGAAACAATATTTCAAACCAATAGTCAGAGGAACAGCTAAATAAAGAAATGATTAATTATATTTTACTGTCATTAATATGAAAATGCTGCATAATCAGATTCACCCTGCAGAGGACGTAATGCAATCAGGCAAAGTGGGCCAATAAACTAGTGCACAGCTTGATTAGAGAGTGAAAAGTTGCTTTTTCACGAGTAATCAAGACGTTGAGTTGAAGAAGGAGCGGGGGAAAAAAAGTGGCTGGCGGAAAAACACAGCAGCTCTCACGTCGAAGATATGGATTTTTATAAAATGAGGGACAAAAATGGGAATGGAGGGAGCCTTGAAACACGAGCACAACAAATGAATAAGGACTGAATGAAGTTTTGATGTCCGTGTCGGGACAATCCCACCGGGAATCATCAGACACGTGGATTCACAACCAAATGCAAAAATGTTGTGAAACACATATTCAATAGAAACTGCTCAATGCTTTTAAACCTAAACAAAGAACCTCAACTTTTCAATCAACATTTTATGTCAATCGTGGTATAAAAGGCAGTATGAAAAGGAAATCGAAAGACTTCTCCTCCTCATGCAGCAGCATCTGCTACAGTACTGCACCAACACATCAAGTGTTCTGTAGTAGTACATGTATTTATTTCACCTGGGAGGTACACCTCAATACTAAAGAGAAACTATTGACTCAACTACAAAAGGCTCAATGACGCGAGCTGCAGGGGGACATAGACTACATTAATAATTGTCCCCAAACAAGAAAAATTATGTCTGACAGCCACTTTGCATAACTCAGTCTGACATGACTGGAACGACAAACACACACACACACACACACACACACACACACACACACACACACACGTGCATGTGACACACACACCATCAAGCTGATTAACCCTGCGGCTTCAGTACACAGTATAGATTATGAGTCACAACCACTCATTAGAAAAGGAATAAACAGAGCGGCTACATTAAAAGAGGTCACTCTCGTTTGAGTGACTCCATCACATACATCGTGACCCCACGGTGTCACCTTGGGCAAAACTGAGCGTGTGTGTGTGTGTGTGTGTCAACATGCGTGTGTATGTATCTGTTAATGGCATTGATGTGGCCTAAAGGCTTTTAGGTTCAGGCCATGAACTGTTCAAAAAGTATTCTGCAAAGTGCATTAGTCTTTTACTGCAGACTTGAAGGCAATAGTGAGTTGATAGCGCACGCACGCACGCACGCACGCACGCACGCACACGCACGCACGCACGCACGCGCGCGCACACACACACACACACACACACACACACACACACACACACACTAATATTTGAGTGTGCTCTAACCATGAAATGGCTTAATTAAGAAATAAACCCCGTACCTGACTTCAAGTCCAGGCTTAGTGACCATGTATGGAGGTAACATGAAGGATGTGAACGATTCTGTCTTAAAAAGAACAGTGGGCCAACATCTTCCATACACGCGGAGATTAATTACTCAAAAACATGAGTAACAACAGCAAAAAAGGAGCTCAAATACACGGCACAAAGCCCAAGCAAGTGGGTGAGTTCAGTTTCTAGCAAGCAACAAACAGAGTCACTCAACTTCCTGTCAGAATCTTTCAAAATAAGGCTCTCAAAGCTAGCTCTGAAAAAAAAAAACAGCATTATTACCAACACAGCATTGCTTTTATTTTGTAGGCAGCAAAAGTGATTTTGGAGATTCAAGCTGACAAAATAGACACCACAAAGAACAGACCTCCGACTACTGCGTTTATACTGTGAATAACACGCTGAATAAAGGCTGGAGTTGTTAAAACTCACACCCACTCACTAGGAACAGTTTGGATGGAGAGTCCAGGAAAGAAATGTGCGATGGACATGAACCTGCTGATAAGATGCAACCAATGTGTCTGTCAGGTTTTAATGTTCAATATTGCATTATGACATCCGATCGTACACAAACACAGACAGAAAACTGACCACTGAAATCATGAAAACATTGTTTGGATCCGGTGTGAGTGGCTTCCTGTTTTCTACAGCACAGCCAGATGGGCTGAGTTAGCCAACATCTCCGTGACCTGGAGGGTTTAGCTCTCACTCTTCCTCTGCACCGTTAGCACATGTAAACACCGACGGACGAGGTCCCGACCTGAAGCAGCAAACACAAAGCACACCGATCGCGTTTAAGCCTGCCCTCAACCTTTCGAGCGTCACCACAGTGAACCACGGCCCAGGAAACAATGGCGAATGGCAGCATCAAGCACGGCAGCAAGGTTTGAATCTACGCGTGCTGCTTCAGCCGCCAACACAAGGTGGGAGTTCTGAGTGAGCATCTCTGCAGCCAGAGGCTGGTCTCTGTGTTGATGCGTACAAGGACGATGGAAATAAATCATTAAACCATTGTGTTTATATAATTGTGTATGACTGCTGCTATTTCAGTCACATTTCAGCTGCAGCTCACAGGGTAAATTGACACATCATTTAGTAATCGTTGTGACAAGCGTGTTTGCACTGTAATATCAAACATATCTACCCTGCTGCCTTCCGATGGCTGCGGGGCGTTCACAGGCTGGAGGAGGTTTTCCTACCGTAGGCAGCTGCAGAAATCTAGATACTAGAAGAAGAAACGGTTTATCAATAAATACATACTAAATAAAGCACACTGAAAACAATTTTAATGCCAATTTTAAGAGGTTTTGTTTTGTAGATGTTTTTTCTTTGCTTTACCGGATGAAAACACCAGTGCTGGTAGGTTGACGCTGCCCAACAGAAACTCTCCACCTCTAAGACTCACGCCGCTGATTCAATGTGGCGTCACAGCACGGGAGCCTGGAAGTGTGCTCTTCATTTTAAGCGCGTTTTCAATGAGATTGTAGGAATTTAGACCTTTAATCTGTGGTTGTTTTATCCAGATTGGGGGGGGGGGTCAAATTATTGTATTTAAAAGCCAAATCCACGAAGACAGAAAATTGGGAGCCGGCTGGGCCCGAGCTGCTATCCAGAGAGCAGCTCCATAAGCAGGTCTCTTCAGTCCAGCAGTCAGAAAATGACGGCACGGGAAGAGAAGTAAGCATGGAGGCTACAGCTCTGCGCACTCGAGTGTGAGTAATAATAATTACATAATACATTCAAGCTGTAAAACTAATAACACTTCTCTCTCTCTCTCTTTCTTTCTTTACCTCCCTGATTTTTTTTTTCTTTCTCTCTGTTGGAACAGCATTCCAAGAGACCCGCTGTCCTCCATGTGTACATGTGCTCCGGATCTGAACATGCAAAAGAACGGGTCATCCCAGGAAGCTCCGGGATGACCCGTTTCTTTTGAATCAGGACAAAAAAGGGGGGGGGGGGCTTCTTTTAATCATCTATAGAAGCCGTGCACAGTGCCAGTGGGGCATATGGAAACCAGCAAGGGAGCAGCAGGGAGACGCGCTGCGGTTTGGCTGAGGCGGTGATGTGCGTCGGGGAGATGGACTTGAAAGCATCAAACAGCTCTCATTTACGCCACCGTCCCACGACTTCACACGCGCCTGATGACAGCCGCCCGGCGAACAATCGATGACACAACTGTTGTGGACGTTTGCGGGCGGGAAGGAGGAATTCCAACCTGTTCATATAGACCACCCATGAGCCGTGCCAAAGGCATGACCACGGTTCACCATGAATAATGCAGCAACACGTCTACAAAAATAAACATGAAAGTGTACATGGAGAGGTGGGGGGTGGGGGCGGGGGGGTAAATACAAGGGTGGTGGAGCAAAAACAGGAACCACCAGCAACAAGGACCCGTCAGGGGAGCTGAGCGGATTAATGTAGATTAATGAGAGATTAGGGCCTGAAGGTATTTTGCATGTCCACTCCTGGACCGCGCAGAATGATCAGAGAAATGATTTCCTTTCACAAACTACAATGCGACGGGTTTTCCTGAGCCATCAGCAGCTCCTCTCCTCTTTCTTCCTCCCTCTCATTCATTTGATGTGCTTCCTCCTAATCCTCCCTGGGCTGTCGACCTCACAGAGACAGAGGACACACTTAACCATTCAGCCATAGCTACTCATTCACATAGCAGAGAAAGCTTCCCTTGTTCACTCAACGCAGGGGAGTGTGTGTGTGTGTGTGTGTGTGTGTGTGTGTGTGTGTGTGTGTGTTCCAAAACAGAATCATTTGCAGCACGATCTATGATATCAGAGCTGCCAGCGACTGAGAGAAGGATACACACCAATACTGGCGAGCAGTATTATGAGTACAATACTCAAATATTTGAATAATCTGAATATTGGTTGGGATTTTCCTTTTTTCTCTCTCTCTCTCTCAGCGGTTCCTTAAAGAAGGACATAAACAATCATTATTCTTCAAATACTTGTTTGCTTATGGGGGGAAATAAAGCTGCCCAAAGATTCCTTGTATTTCTGAAACGTGCGAATTCTCAACTCAAACACACAAACACTGCCGTGCCGTTTCTACAAAATGTATCGACTGCAATTAAAGAAAGAAGTCTTTCACAAAACATAAGTCTGCAACACACTTGAAGATAATAACTGCGTGTTTTATTTATTTTCATATATATTTCTGTTATATAACTGCACAGATGACGGCTGTTGATTCCATTTGAGCGCAGCACAATTACCCGACATGTGACTTACCTGAAGCGTTTGAATAGGCTGATGTTTTTCACTCTTATTTCCCAGCTCTTCGCTGAACAAGGAGCATTCGCTCAAGGATAGAAGATCTGACATCTTTTAACTCTTCACAAGATCAAAATTACATTTGTTTTGGCAACATGAGTCAAATGAATCAGTCGGATGTGTTGCAGCATCCGTAGCCATCAACTGTGCAGGGATGAGCAGCCTCTCTGCCAGCACCAAGGTAGCATTTATTTTTAGATTGTTTACCCCAAATTCTGCATCGTGGCGCGTCTGATCTCAGTGAGACGGAGCCCCTCCTGCCTGGGACCTGGGAGGTTCATTCTTCCCAAACTGCTACATTTTGTTTGTTGTCATTGTCATGGTTGATGCACCGTATCTGCACTCAGGTTCGTCCCCTCGTGTGAAATCAAGCCAAAACACAGAGAACCTGCTGGGGTTTTTTTTTTTAGACGAAATAAATCTTTAACAACGCTGTCATTGGCGTCTGGTTGGAGACGCCGTCACGTCCTCGTCTCGAGCACGAGCACACAAATAATTATGGTTCGGTTTGTGCCTTGTTTGGAGCTTCGTCAGTTACAGAGGGAAAGAAACTAAATGATCTGCAATTCCTGAAAAGCTTTTCTTGGTGTTGGACCATCATGGATGCTCGTTCGGTTGCAAACAACCAGCGAGCAGCGAGGCCCGGCCATGCTAGCTGGGCCGGCAGGCACGGGTCCAACCTGCCAAATCATCATCCTCAGAAATCCCCACCAGCTCACAAGTCCCTGCAGCGCCTGTACGCCACAGAACCCGCGTTTCCTTTTCAGGAGAACCTCACTCAGCTAGCAGAACTCAGTCCCTAGCATAATTTGTAGTTCCCCCCAGCTAAAGTTGGCCAGGTCGCAGCATGTTTTGCGAGTGAAGGGGACACCTCCAAGTAGAGTGACATCACGACATACCTTCTACGGGAAGGCTGCTTTCACTGCTCGTGACGCTCATGAGGGGAGTTGCTGAGAAAGAGCATGCACATGATATAAGAATGTTTCTCCTATTATGGCCACAGGCTTCTGTAAATCCCAACATGCAATGAAGAAATGCATCATCCCTCCAAGTGCTTTCAGAGTCCACTCAGCCGTGTGTGAGATATCACTTGTGACACATGGATAAACAATGGAGAACACCCTGGGGCCAATCGGTGGAATTGTGAAAAATGCCAAGACTGAGTGATAGAAAATATCCGTCATCCCTGCAGGTTGAACTGAAACCCGATCAATTGGAGCAGGTTTGTCAAAAAAAATAAATAAAAGCAACCAAAGGAACACAAATCAGTTCAAGTCCTGACAGACGTTTCAGCCGTGGAAACAAACTGGTAACTAAACTTGGTGCTGGCAGAGGGAGCTGGATGGATGAGGGCGATAATATAGATCAGGCAAGGAGACGAAAGGCAACAGAGACCTCAAGTGACTGAGCCCTGGGAGGAGAAACACACTACTGCGGTGCCAAGTGACAAGACCCCGTGGTGACTTGTCATCCACGTCCAGAAACCATAACTGAGGCTCCTTCCACAGCTGCGTGGCAACGGCTCAATAGAAATTACACTCCTACAACGTGTAGCGCCTTGAGTATAAACACACATGATAATTAAATCAATTAATATCAGTTCGTGAGAGACGTGGAATATACCCTCAGCCAGAAACCGACCCCAGACAGAACATTTGTGCCCCAAAGCCACATCTGCTCTCGGCTCCGGGATGGAACACGGAGAACACGCTCGCTATCAGCCTCCATCAGGGAGGCTCGTCCGTTCGGCAGTTGAGACGGTAACTCAGACACAAAATTCACAAAAATGAAAGACGAAATGTATTAAAGTGTCTTTTATGTTCTGTGACTGCGTGTGCTGCTGCACGCCGACTGAGTAACCTGCCGCGTGGCTCCATACACGTTCAAATTAGAGTTTTTAATCAGCCCAACAGTAGGAGTCCTCCAACCAAACGCGGGCATCCAAGTGCACCATCCTGCTACTTTTTGTTCTTCTTCTTGTTAGTTTTTTTCTGAATCCATTTTCTATCTGTTCCTCCTGTTTTTCTCCCTAACTGAACGTCGCAAATTCACCTAACTGAGGTGGTCCTGGTCATAGCTCCGCCCCCCCTTCGCCTTATCCTCTGTGTTTAACTTGTAAATCCCATCACCTAAAGACACCAAACGTCGTGTTTTGAATGGCGTTCCAAAGGTGTTTGTGAATATACATGATGGATAGCGGGGGGAAAAAAACAATGCAACGTGAAACTGATTTTTATAGCTGTTGCCAGTATTTTTTCATCGATGGACGGATAAAGAGAAACTTCCAAAATCCCCACCTGAGAAAATGTTTGACCACAAGAAGTCAGAAAAACAAACAAACAAACAAACCCCAAGACGGATTTAGAACCTGGCTTCACCTGCTGTTCACGTTCCTCTTCTGGGAATGAATGCAAACGTATCCATCAGTAATAAGCTCTTTAACGCCGCATGGCCGAACCAATTTTCAGACGTGCGTGTTGGGGGTCGTCACTTCCTCTTCAGTGCTCGGTTTCGATGAAGCAGAATTCTTGTTGGCGTTTTGTTATTTCATTAAAATTCAACACAAAACATTTAGTTTTTCTTTTCATGAAAACCATTTAAGCAGAAACATCTAAGTAGATATCTGGGGGGAGAAAAGAAAAAGACAAGAGTTGACCTCTGACCTTTACGGCAGTGATAATAGCGTCGCACGCCCTGCTGCCTGAAGGACAGGACGCGTACGTCAGCACGGTGCACGGAGGCGCCGGACCACTCTGCTCCAATTCATTAGCCGGCATGAAACTAATCAATCATCAGGAAATGACCAGCTCGTTGATGACAGGGGACAAGTAACTGTCAGTAATCAATCACACATGATGGGCACATGGAAAGGGTCACGTATGAAAGGGGTCATGCGTAAGTACATAAATGGACATGGACACACACACACACACACACACACACACGCGCCCAGCTCATTGGCTGACTAACCATAATCCCATTTATCTCTGCCACAGAGCAATCAAACATTGGCCTCATAAATCATAAAAGCTGTCATCATCGTCCAAGCTTCTGTTAGCTGACTACAAACGAGTGGAGAGAAAATTAATATTGTAAGAGTCATTGAGCTGTGGACATGAGTCAGACCTCAGCCAGCGTCAAAAATAGCTGCTAAATATTTGATCTGCTGCAGCAGGTCCACCAATACAGCAGCTGCACTCCATCCACACGCGTGTCAGGAGAGAAGAAATCCTACTCCGACCATCACTCACCTTCCACGAAACCACATTCTGAAGCCATTTTTGCAGCTACTTAGAGAGCTGAACATCCCAGTGATGGAGTCACTGTGGAGGGACTGGTTGGGGGCATCCTCCCCCCTCCAATCCATCCCTGATCAGAGTGGCCAATGTGACCTTTTTCCTTGTAACTGTCTTCAGCTGGTAATGAAGGGACTGGCATGACCCCCCACAGGCCATCAGCGTGATGTCATCCCTCCGTTGAGCTTCATCACGAGTCACGTTTTTTTTTTCACATGTTGACTCTCCACAAGAAGACTGTTACGATCTCTGACTGCATGCATGAACTCACACGCGTCGCTATTCCTCCCCCTCCTCTTTTTTTCCCCTTCTCTCTTTCTTCAACCAGGAAGCTCCTCCTCTTGTATTTTACAAACAAACAAACAAAACGCACACGGGCGCAACGTTCACAAATCGACGACGATGTAACTCAAGAGGAAATCCACCATTTCCCGAAACATCCTTTACATGTAGCCTCACTTCCTCCGCTGGAAAACAAACATTTAAGACCGCACGCCAGCGGACGCTGCTTTGCGAAGCAGGACTTGGTGGTGCATTCAGTTGCAATTTGTAAACTCTGAAATCTACATTGCTTCAGGCGCGTACTTCACTTTCCATTCTCGTTTCTTCAAACCCAGAAGTCCACGCAAAAATGACCACGAAGGGTGTTTAAAACAAGAACATGTGGATGTTTTTCTTGTTGCTGAAATAAATATCCATCTGCCACTTGTTTCTTCTCTCACCAGTCCATTTTAATATTGATCAGAGCAAATCAAAATCATGGGTTTCAATAACAAAACCTGAAACGGCTGAAGCAGAAAACCTCAGAACATCCTTGTACACCGAGTCTCGGTTTCTTTCTCTACGGTATTTTGTTTGACCGCATCATCTTTAACATTGAAATGCTGACATTATGCCAATATCCCACTGAATGTGTTCATTTGGTCCTTATTTCCAATTTTACGAGATTAAACAATTTGCAAGGCTTTAAATTTTAAGGAGAATCTAGAACGCTACCTGAAAAGGTGGAGGCTGGAGCTACTGCTGACTGCAGCTGACTTCAGCCAGCCGTTCCTGTTAGCTAGGCTACAGCTGCTAACGATCCAAACAGAGGCAACAACACAAACGTCCCACAAATGCACCTGATAGTCAGCAAAATGAAACGGAAGCAGCTCACTCAGTCCAAGCCACACAACAACAATCAGTCGCAACACAACCTGAAAGGGTTCACACCATTTCACCCCGCGTCATATTCATGCGCCATCTTGTCCTTTGACTTCTCATTATTAAAGTTTGCATTTCCACACAGGCACATTTTATACTTTCTATTAAAAGCTTTGATTAGAGTGAGGAAAAATGATCCCAAAGGACAGTTTTGAAACCTGCTCAGCCTCGGAGAAGGGCTCCCTCCGGTCGGACAGACAGCCTGCACACAGCAGATCAGCACAGTCCAAATATCCCGTTAAAACAACGCACCCTTAGAAGCATCTACAGCCAACGTCTGGGTGTGTTCCCGCGCAGCAGCATCTGTCTCGCAGAGCTGCATGAAGTCACGATGTTGAACCCTCGCTGCAGTGACACACGGAGGAGATGAGGAGAGCAGGATGATTAAGGCCTGCCGGAGGTGCAGGTTAAGCAAGAACGCCATGCCCTTGTCATGTATATTAGCATTCATCCTCCATGTGAGAGGGTCTCTAACTCTCCGGTTGGCTCGAGCTGGACAGCGAGGACGGGGTCAACTGTGCAACCGACAGCTAAAACGGCGCTGACATCTAGGTACAAGTATTTGAATTACAGTCTGCCTTCCTCACACAAAGCCCTTCAAGATGATGAGCCTACTTCAGAGTGAATACACAATGAGTCAACACCAGAGCTGATGAATGCCAGGAAATTCTCTTGTAAAGTTGAAATTAATGGGTGGGGGAAGTGTGTTTGTACTTGCTAGGCAGCAGTAAACAAGTAATGGAAAAAAAAAGACAAAAAGGTTTGCGTCGCTCTTTGGTAAATAACTCACGGTGGTGGAGGATTGTTCAGCCTGAACCGGACAGAGGAGACGTGTTTACGGGCGTGGAATTTTCCCCAACTGACGACACAGGACAGCACTTACAGGAAGTTACGGCCTTGTTATGGTCGAGTGTCGAGCTCACGGAGCCGCAGCATGAATCTCTTAGCCTGGTAGACAAATGCCGGAGTCCAGCCTGGCGGCAGAACGTCCATAAATACACTTGGAAGAGCTTCTCCATCCCTCAGTTAGCAGGACCGCTCAGAAAGTCATGTGTTGATTTTGATTGCATTTGGCTGGGGAACCATCCTTCAGGTGTGGGAACTGTCGGAGGCCTGCACCTCCTGAGTGTTCTAAAGTTTGAGTTCATATCTGCAGAAGCGATGATAAAGGTTTCAATTTAAATTCACAAAATTGCACCATTTTAACATGATTTTTTTCAAAAAGCAATTTCATTCAAAAGGAAACTGATGTAGCCAAAATAATTTTTTTCATCACTTCCGAATAGGAGAGGTTACAGCGGGAATGTGACCCTCAGCGTGAAGAGTGGATGAGTTGGATATCAGCTTCAGATTAATTCTAAAATTCTGGAGGGATTACAGAGTCTCAGGCCAGCTAAGTCTGGAAAATCAAGCACGCGGGGAAAGTCAGTCACAGGAGGGGGAAAGAAGAAGAAAAAAAAAAAAACCCTCTACATTCTCTGTAGATCAAACTTTTAAATCTGAGAGCTCAGACGCAGCAAGGTGCAGACCAGAGGGAGTGTGAGGAATGTAAGGCTTCAGAAGCAGGTCACACTCCGCTTCTCAAACATACGCTGTTGACTCAGGCGGAAGGGTGTTTGGCCATATTACCTTTATCGGAGGACAGAGCGATGATCTCATTATCTCCTGTTTCACCTTCTTCTCTGTGCTAGTTGTTGATACAGTCGACTTTTCTGTGGGATTTCGCTCTGATGACAATATTCCCTCCAGTTTTCTCCTCGTCACTGATGTATTTATCCTAATTCTTTGCTATCTTGGGCTCAGGAGGCGAGTCATGGGAACGTGGGGGCTCAGCGCTCCCTCTCCACGCTCTGCCTTCAAGTGAGAGACAATATCCAAAGTGGATCTCTCCAATCAGTGAGTGGAAGTTAATCCAAACCAGCATTTGGAAACATCTCAAGTGCTCTTTCCTCATGCGGTCTCCTAAGTACAGCGGCCAGCTCGGATTTACTCGTAGCCTGAGATGTAATTTTTTTTTAACTCTGAGAGATGTTGCTGCTGCTGCTGCACCAACCACACTTGACATTCAATGATGCAAAGCAAGTTCTCCATTCCTGAAAAATCCTACTCTCTTGCGGTACAATGTAAAGGTAATAAAAGGTGCTAAATTACAAATAAGTGAGCGTAGATGGGTTAAGTATCGCCAATCCCTATTGGACGAGCCCCTGCCAATCCAGAGCTTCCAAAAGATGCTGGAGTTTGCAAGACTGCATTGATCAGTAGGCTTGACCAGCCTGAGCAGTCTCAGTATATTCCAGGGTGTTTGTGTAGTGAGTCTGGGAGGTAACAACTGAATCAGTTCCCTCGGCCAAAAACTTCTTCTCCTTTCAGCATTGTGCTCCCTAAATTACTACAACAACTTCTGCATAACACAAAATGCTATCAAGCGTGTTGTTATAAAAGTCTGTTGGGAAAACCCAGCATGTCTGATAAACTGGGATTTATACTGCAATTCATCTTCAGTCAGACTTTATTTTTACAAGTTCTGCCCGGTAACCTTGAACCCTTTATTTTGGGATTCGATTCAGTGAGAGAATCTCCAACCTTTAAAACCTTTTTCATCAAAGAAAGGCTGCAATAACAGTATAATTTATGCTGTCAATTAATTGACATTTCTTGGAAATTTAAAAACAAAAACAAAAATACTGCAATGCTTCTTGATGACGTACTTACATGTACACCAACACTGTGGTTCCAACAGAAATTCTGGAGGGCGAATCTTAAAAGATTGGTGAGGTTGTGCATCGCTAGGACTCTTGGACTCGGCCGAGACACGGACAGGAGCCAACAATCAACACTGACTTCTTTACTACATGAACTTCTGTCATTAACCCAGTTGCCCTCGGTACACTTGTCTCCTTCCATTTGTCTGGAGCTCTTCAAAATCCACCACCTCTGACCCCAGAAAAAGAAATGTTTTGCAGCTCCTTTTTAACTCACTCACACACACACACACACACACACACATCAAATAGAGGAGTCTAATTATCAGGAGACCCATTAGAACTGATGAACTGCCAACTGAACGGACTTTTCATCTTCTCCAGTCTTTCTAGAAGATAAAATATGAAGTTTTGACCTCAGTAATTCCATCACAACGCTAGAAAATGTGATACTTGAACCATCAAGCGGTGAGTCGGACCCGTCCCCGTCTCCCCCGCCGGTGGGTTTCGTTGGGAGCGTTGGGAAAGCCACTGGGAATGTGCAGTGAGCTACCAATACCAGTTTTGTTCGACATTGAACAAAGCTCGGCTACACTGAAGCGAAGCCCCAGAGAAACGCAGTGAGCCAAAGCTAAAACACCATGGCAACAGGAGTTTGTGGCATCACAGCGATTTTCCTTATAAAAAGCCAACTTCCCTCCAAGTCAATGCAATCTCAGCGATCAATGAAACTGTCAGATACTCTTAAGTTGAATATAACAACCACCTCAGTGGAGGCTGTTGGACTTGAGCGGATCCCCTCACAAGAGACAGGACGATTCTGTGTGTGTCTTATGGACATCGTGCATGTTCCTGCCATAGAAAGAGCCTTGACTCTCAATTCTAGTTTTCTCTCTCCTATTCTTGCGTTTGGGCTCGTCTATGTAGTTCAATTCAGCATTTAGTTGTGTTTTTTTTCCTTCTTCTTTTGACTGCCTCATTATTTCTGTAGTATGATTCACATCAAGTGTCTGCTGCAGCACTTTAACTTCCCTTTGGGATTAATTAGGTGCTCTATCTATGAGATTGGCAGTTCAAAAAGTGATATTTTTTGAAGAAAGTATTTCATGTCATGATAGCGATTAAAACAAAAATATATCCTCTGCATTTAAATCATCTTCTACGGAGGAGCGGCGGGCAGCAGCAGCAGCAGGAGAAGCATCCAGGGACCAGTTCTTTCTACCAGTGGGTATCAATTACCTGACACTGAGGTCTTTGATGGTGGGGGAAGCCACACTGACACTGAGATACTGTGAAGGGTTTCATGGAAAAGATACAGCTACATGCATCCATATCACCTGTACCAGTAAAAAGCTGTTAGTGTATCCATGTGGTACGGATGCATCTCAATACGACATGAATACGTTTTATTTTTGGCGTCAAGGAAGCAGCTACATGCCAAAGGTTCATGCAGCGTGAGAGTGAATTCAGTTTGGATTTTCAACAGATTGTGGAAGACGTCCGCATTCTGCCGAAATGACTGGCCAGTGTGAAAACAAGACATCCGACGTGTCCACTGACTTCAGTGCAGGAGTACCAACCGTTTCCGTCACGCTGCAACACCTTTACCATGCAGTGAAAACATTTCACATATATATGAGACCAAAATGACCCAGTGGCTGCAACAAAGGCAGCTGGTGTGGGAACATAACCAGCAACACTGCTTGTTCCTTCCAACAATTACATCTATCCATCTGCTTTTGGTAACCCATCCCTGTGGCACAACCACTTTACCCTTCCCCTCATACCCTCTGTGGAACATTACGTAACGCGCGGTTTTAACTCACAAAACTGCGAGACACTCTCTGGCATTAGGCATATGCATCAGCTGACCTGACAATATGACAGGAAGACTGCGGCTCGCAAGGTCATCCTAGAGGACGAGACGACAGATTGGGGAGCCGTACAAACAGAGCAGCGCAAGGTCATCATGAATAGAAGAGGACTGCAAAAGACAGGGGAACTAGTTGAAGAGGGGGTATGAATCAACAAAACTGTGCTGTCAGCATCCCCGAGGCCAGCAGGGAGCGTTAAGTGACTTGACGTGGGCCACTGAGTCTCCCCCTTTTCTCCTTCCTCCTCTCTCCCATTCCATTTCTCCCTTTGTCTTTCTCATCCATATGGCAGATTCCACCTCCTCCCCTCCCCCTGCCCTGCTGCATACTCCATTGAAATGGCCTCTCTCCCACACACAGACCCACGCTTGCTTGCACAAGCATCCCACATCTCCTGAGCCATGTCTTATTTACGGTTCGATTATAGTCAACCGCCCTCCAGGACGCCCGCCCTCCTTCACCTCCCCTCCGCCTTGTGCCCAGATGTGGTTTGAATAATTAGGGGGAAACCAGTTTTGTCCACCGGGGTCACAACAGAAACATATGTGGAGACCAGGAAAGCTGCGGCATCATCACGGTCGTGGTGTCTGGTAGTGGAGGAGGAGGGGGGAGGATGAAGCCAGATATGCTAATATGACCCCTGGCAAACACAGTTATTTATTTAAATTCCATTTTAATTTTAGAAGTTGATACACACAGAAAAGTGCATCGCTAACAGCACGCAGAGAGCAAATCCCTATGCAGCATATAAGTGAGGAGCAATAGGCTCTGCAGAGAGTGCACACACACCTCCACACAACAAGGTAATAAAGTGTGTGCCAATGATTGAACAGAACCCCTGGGAGGCATAACACAGCACTATCCCGGCAACAGAGGTGAGTGGTAGGACGGCTCTATCTGCCTTCCAAACACCGCCAGCGCTGCCTGCTGCTGCCTGCTGCTGCCTGCTGCTGCTCTGCTGCTGCTGCCGCATTTCACCGGTGCCTCCACCATAGAGCTGCCATGGGGAGGGAAGTTGCTGAGGAATTTAAGGAAATTTTCCATGGGAAGTTAAATTCTGGAGTTAAAATTTCGTAGACCTTTTTGTTTACAAGGGGCTGGAAAAAATCCCCCGGAATAAACAAGTAACATGCAGCAGTTCATGGTGAATATATGGAAATTAATAAGAATGAACCTGACTAATGGTAACAGGAATGAGCTGGTGGTATGGATTAGTGACTGTGCCCCACACAGACACACACACACACACACACACACACACACACACACACACACACACACACAGGTTGTTAGCTTCTGGTGATTGCTCGATCACTCGTGAGTCGTGTTCATTGGTGGATCTCACAAAGCCAAACATGTTAATCTCATAAACCTGTTCATTATGGAGCTCATTTTTTTTTTGAATAATCCAAATCCGAATGTAAAAATCGAATTAGCTGTAGGTCAAGGGAACCCAAAGCGATGCTAACTTACAGGCTTTTCAAACTAAAATATGTCATTTCATATCATCAAGACGTCATATTTCTGTGAGGTTTTCTGTTTGAATTTGATTTATTAAGTAAAATAAGCCGGCATAAAATCTCACCATGAACCAATCAGCACAGCGCAGGTCTCCCAGTGACGTTTTCAAACACTAGCGGTCTCATCATGCCTCCAGCCCAGACTCCCTTCAGAAAACCAGCGATTTTACTGAAGCTCTATCCGACAGGGTGTCCACTCAGACACGGTTCTGAGGCTCCCACCCAACTGTCGTGGGCGGACACCGGTGACCCGCCGCTGCTCGCCTCACAGAGGGTCCGGCGCCGCAGTGAGGTGATGCGCTCCTCGGCCCCAGCTGCTGAGCCCAGGCCAGAGAACAGTTTTTCTTCCTGTGGCGGGCTGGTCACTGCTGGTATGCGGCCATTTTTCACAGCAGGGACTGAGTCGTTTTGCAGGCTGCCATTTAATCGAGTGAATAAAATGATTATGACTGTAGCAGCCTGAGACCCCCACAGAAAAACAGACACCGAATTTCACATTAAATAGACACGCTGCCCACCTCTGTGACAAATCGGCCACATTTTCCGAACACCACCACGCTCGGGCCGTGTCGTGCTTCTTTTTATTTTTTTTACATTTGTCGTCGTTTCTTTCTTTCTTTTTCGGAAAAAAAAAACTGGTACCGAGAGGATTCACGTGTTACATAATGGAGCAGCTGTGGCACAGGAGGCAGAGGAGGTCGCCCACTCATCCCAGGGTTATCAGCTGGCTCCCCAGCTTCTCCTCCTGTCCACATGTCAAAGTGTCCTCGGTCAAAACACTGTACTCTGAATGACTCCCGGTGGCCCAGCCAGCACCTTGCTCACTGCCATGGCTCTGTGTGTGTGTGTGTGTGTGTGTGTGTGTGTGTGTGTGTGTGTGTGTGTGTGTGTGTGTGTGTGTGTGTGTGTGTGTGTGACATCGGATGAGAGCAGAATATAAATTCATTTTAAGAGACTCTGGAGAAAATGAATATGAGACCTCTGAGAATGTGAAATCCCAAATTCTTTCAAAATAACTGCAGAAGTTTAGAAGCAGTCTAGACCTTCCCTCACAGCTGAGCTGCTACAAGCCATTTTTCATGATCTATCAATTATTAATTATTCATCTGGTCCATAAATCTGGAGGAACAGGGGGAAAAAAGCCACCATCATAGAACATCAGCAAATATTAAAATCTAAGAAACTGGAAACATTTTAATTACTTTTTGCCAACTGATAAATCTTTGCAGTAGAAATTACGCCGATAAGAGGAGAAGAGATGGTGGGAATGAGCATGAAGAGGAGGCTGCAGACCAAACACTCCCGTCTGGGTATTTGTATGCATACTGAATAACTCATAAACTGTTAATACATCAAAAATACTTTAAATATTAAGTCAGAAAAGAGCCCATCTTGATTTAATGTGGGTTTTTTTGCTGGTTTTATTGTCACTTTTCTGTTTGAGAGTCCAGCAAGAAAAAAAAAGAAAAAAAAACGAGTTGATGTTGTGACATGAACATATACAGCGATCTCTCCGCTCAATGAATTTATGGACACAACATGTAACCTGTTCCCTCAAATTAGTTAACTTGATGATGTAACTGGTTCCCTTAATGTTGGTATACAAGAAAAGTTTTATTTTGTGGCCCAGAATTAATTCTATCTAGGGAACAAGTTACACAAATTAAACTGAATTAGACCGAAGGACGCAGTTGTATCTTGGGGCCATGGATTAATAAAACACCTTATGTGTTGTGGCCTCAAAATAACTTAAGTTACAGAGCCTTGTTGCCTCAAAAAAGCTAAATTGGAGGAACAATTTATATCTCTTGGCCACAAATTCGTTAAAATTGAAGGAACTCGTCACATCTCGTGGCCTCAAAATCACAACACTCAGAGGAAATGTTATATATCATGGGCGCTGAGTTTTTTTTCTCTTCACGTGTCCACTACGGCTCCTCCAGGGCCACAGAGGAGCCAAGAGTTCTATTTCTGAAAATCTACAACAGTTCTGTTGAAGAATACAACGACCTTCAGCCCAGTAGAGGTGAGCGGACCAGGTCCCGTGGCTGTGGATGGAAACTGTTCATCAAATCCAGTTGGAGAGCTTTGTGTTTGGCGTGGGGAGTCTGAACAAAGGTAACTCACAGCTCAGCACAAATGATAAGCCCAAAACAAAGCAGCACATATTAATTTACTTGGGATTAAGCCCTTCTTTACAAAGTCGGCATCCCATGAAACTTTTCCGAGCATGTACATTCTTTGCACCCCCCCCCCCCCCCTCATATTTACAAAACCCATTTGTGCAACAGAAGCTTGTTAAACAGCAGTAAACAGATCCTGTTGGTTTTTGACCCCTGGCTCTCTTTAGTAGTGGTTGTATTTATTTTTCTTGTATTGTGTGACTGCTTCTAAACTACTGCCTGATTTCTAAACTGCAGTACTGGGGAGAAAAAAAACACTGCGTTTGTCCACAGCAGCACTGAAACAGATCCAGCCGGCGTCGGCAGAGGAGAGCCGACGACCTCATCCTGGATGTGAGCGATGACAGGAGGTCGTCACCGTAGTTGCAGCGCTGCCCTGGTCTGAGATTTACGGCTCTATCATCCAGCACTGAAGCAACAGAATGAACTACACTCACTCCACAAACTTCTGTTTCAATGTGATGACTTGTAAAGGTCCGTGCTAACCTCCAAAGTCCTGCAACGTTCTGCAAAATGCCTCACAGGTGTTTCATGCTGTAGAAAAATGTGGTAACGGTAAGCTAGCGTTGTTGCCCACTGACCATATTTCAGGCACTCCACTGAAAATCCTCCGGCTCTGAGACGAGAGAAGCGAATGTTGACTAATTTCAGAGCTTTTAGAGCTGCATCAGTCTATTTGAGAACAGCTGCAGCCACCGTTAGCGGTCCCCGAGACTCTCTTGTTGTTGTTGTTAAACGTAGAGGAATTTCAGGTGATGAAGGAATTCGTCAGACACAAGAACCAGGCTGGAGACTCAGAGATGGCTTCCCCTGGACACTTTACTGGACGTCCACCACAGACGTACAGGTTCGCTGAGAGATGAGGCTGAGTCAGCTCCCCCAGAACATAAACAGTCATACTGGTAATGTCAGGCTCTACCCAGTAATTCCTCACTGGAACATCCTGCATGGATGTGACCTTCACATAGTCCAAACACAGCTACGCATGTAGACAACGCTGGCGCCGAGTGTCAGCTTTACTATCAGTAAGTGTTTTAAGAACAAACTTACGATTCTAAAGGAATTGTGAAAGGCACCACAGGTTCCCTCCCAGTCTCAGGTCAAGACCTGGGGGGGCAGACCAGCTCTTGACCATACAGGCGAATTATGAGGCACAAGAAAGTTTCTAATAGAGGACACCAGACACAATTCCTTATCCTTAACAAAGTAAATAACCCCCAAAACAAGAGGTGGATGCAACCCAACTACAGTACTCAATCACCCTGACGCGTACGCCTGTCACTGACGGACAGTTCAGAGATTCCAGGTCGTGTTCTTGATTTGGCCGCCACGCCGACCCAACGCTCCCTGCTTGTGTCATCACTTTTGTTCAGTCTGGATACGGTTAACAAAGAGCTGGATGTGGGTGATGAGTTCACGAAGGCACTCAGAGACGTTTCTGTGCTTCCCCCTGACGACTAAATCAGCCGACTGCCAAAATTGTCATTTACCATCAATGTACGCCACCGTCTACCTTGCTAATCCCAAACAAACCTGAGTGTAAGTGAAGTGCTGTCCCCAAAATTTCAGATGCCCGTGCTGTTGCGCTGCCATTTAAAGGCAGCGCGACGCGGGTCTGATGCAGGCGTGTTGGTCATTGTTTAGATTATGTCTGCCTGAAAGCTGAAAGCTCTCCCACGCCACTGTGTCTATGTAGGTCACCAGGTTTAGTTGCAGCGCCGCTCAGACGCTTCATCTAACTGACAGACAATCACCCTCGTAAATGCACTGTCTGCGACGGCTACTCTTGGTGGCACAAAACAATCGTGTTTATGTTTTACCGCTCGATTCACGTAAGATTGAGGTTTTGTTTTGTTTTTTTACAAAAAGCAACACAGCGAGAACAGCTGGAGAACCTTGAAGGTCGTCGTTGAGTCCGGGAGCCTGCAGCTTCAGGGTTGTCTTCTTGAGTTTCTTCAAATAGTTAATGACTGAACTCAATCTATCATTTATCTATTTCTTGTCTAGTATTCCAAAAGTCAAAAAAAAAAAAATCACTTCCAATGCTGTGATTCTGCCTTCAAAATAAAAGCAGCAATCCTTTAGTACTATTATCCTTCTGTCAGAACCAGCTTTGACAACCTTGTTCTGAAATTCTCTTTTTTGTGCAGTGCTGTAGATTTACTTCCTCACCTCTCTCCTGCCCGCCCCCACCACCACCACCCCTCCTCCTCCTCCTCTACCCCTCAACCTTAAAGTATCACCTCAGTTATAGAAGCAAAGAAGCGAACAGGATTGAAGAGCTCAAACCTGATTGGTTTTCAGGCAACTACACGTGCTAGGCAACATTACCCGTATCCCTGATTCAAAGACAGCAAGCCTCGACTGTACAGGTCTGGGAATGTTTGTGGCGTCGCTGATTGGCCCGTAGTCGTTTTAGCTCAGACCACAGCAGCGCTGCACACCACTCTCTGAAATGCTCCTGCCTCTCACACGCACTCGTCAGTTTTCCAAGCTGGGAACAAAACCCACAGCTGGAGATGGAGAGAGGCCGTCTGAGCGGCGCGGTGTTATCAACGCCGTCGTCCCACAGTGCAAATACAAACAGCACCAAATGGCCCACAGACAGAAAAACAGCCGGAAAGACGCAGCCATTCAACAGTGGAGAAACTCCCAACAACAAGGATGAAGACGACATTGTGGAGGAGATAAAGGACGTCCCCTCTTCCTCTGACTTTACAGTGAGCGTGACCAAGATTACATAACGGCTACTGGACTCAAAGCGTCCAGAACCACACAGTCAAAACACTCGCCGAGGCGAGGCCCCTCAGTCCACTTCAGCGTCTTATATCACATTTTTTGAATGTGCTGGAAGTTTGAATGCTTTTTTTCCCTCATCTTAATATCGTCGATGCCGTCCGTAAAATGATGCATTGTATTCTAATCGTGTCAGTGGATTGAAACCAAGCTCCCATGGCGTGTGAGCTCTCTTACACCAGCAATTCACACCACAGACTAAAGCAGTAACAAACGTCTAAGTGTTTTTAAAGCACAGGATATGTGATCATTCTCCGCTTTGGAAAACAGAGGTTGGAGCTGAGAATAATCCAGCCCTGTTGCAAACTTCTCTCCTCTTTTCAGCCAGCACGTCTGTAAACAAGCGCAACAATGCAGTTCAAGTAGAGTTTATGTTCACGTCTGATATATTTTAGCACTTTGAGAGACTGTTCTGTGTCTTTAAAATGATTTTTTTTCTCTGTAGTTTACAGACAGCCGCAAAAGGACTCGATTGAATTCAAGAACGACAGAAGTAGAGTTTGTTCAATAAACCAAATTTGGCAGTCCCATAGAAATGTAGAAATGAAGAAGTTAGCGGAGGGCTACGCAGAAGCAGCCGCTCCACCATCGCTCCACATCGCTGTCGCTGAAAAAAGGTGGACAAAATGTTTAGACTCTAAAATCAAGTAACCAAAAGTAATTCCTGAACTTTCACGTCTAACACACTCGTCAGGGAAGCGGTGAGAGGGTGAGACCCTCGTGAACGGACTGACCCTCCTCCCAAACGCATCCCTGACACCAGCCTGGGTGACCAGACTCTTCTTTAATCATGAACCAGTGTAAACTCGGACTCACGCGTGGAGAGTCCTCGGCGCAAAGTATAAAGAAGTAAACAATGAAAACTTCAGCTGCTCTCCCACTCTTGCAGCTTAAAAAGTTATTCAACACAAACGTCTGCTGAGATCAGCGTGTACAACGAAATCCCCATCACACCACAAGTGCGTGTGCCAGAGGTGCATGGCTGAAATCTGACTTGACCTGGAGGGACAAAGCTGCCTCTCCCCCACAAACACATTCATAACGCAGACTGAATCTTGAATTTCCGTCTGGATCAAAGTGGCCGACACACACTGACCGACACAGCTGCCGCCATCTCCCGTGCCATGAGTGTGATCCGTCAAAGTGGCTCGCGGGAAACCGGGACCTCAGATGCAAATATCAGTGCGTTTATTCTGCCCCCGTGGGCCAGAAGTTCCAGTAGGAGGTGCTAAAATACACAGGACTGTCGTGACGCAAGAGGGTGAGAAGGTTGAAGTCCCTTTTTCTTGTTTTTTTTTTTTTAAAGGAAAGCAGGACGATGCTCTTATTGACAGACTCGGGGTCCAGATATAAAAACACAAGTAGTATACAGACAGGCATAAAAGATGGCTTTGCTGCGGTTACACCGTAGGTTTAACTTCATCACTGCATTCGTAGCACTGGTGCTGGATATCATCGTCATCACTGAGATCGTTTCTTCTTCTACGTCCCGAGTATTTTACTTTGTTTACCATCTCTAGCTCTTGTTCAGACACATACAAGGAGGGACACTTGAGCTTTTGATCCTCCTTGGTTCTGGCTATCATCATGAAACTCATTTTTTGGATTAAGTTTGACGTCACACTGCATATCATACCGTGTACAAACTCCGGGCAGCTGCTGCAACCCAGCACTGTATGGTGACATAATTATCAAGTCATCAGCATACATTAAATGGTTAATGCGTTGGTTACCCACCAGACAGACCAAATTATGTAGGTTAAAAAGCACAGGTGACAATACTCCACCTTGTCTGACCCCACTGGTAACAGGGAATGGGGTTGATGTAGTTTTGCCCCATCTTTCTTGCACAGGTTGGTGTGAATACCAATAACGCAGAATTCTAATTAAGCATGGAGGCACCCCTCGCTCCTGAGGCTTTTTTAACAGTTTGCCATGATTAAGGCGGTCAAAGGCTTTTGACGCACCTAAAAAAAACCACACAAACATCGTTGCGTTGTGCCTCTTATAGTTAGAGACAATAGACGCATAAAAACAGAGGTCAGTGCCGTGCTTCTTAACAAGAAAACACTCAAAATCAACCAAAATGACAGAAACGGTTTCAGGCCAACTTCCTGAACCAACGGTATGAATGGAACATCCCATAAGCATCTCATCATCTCAACTGACAAATCTTCTTCTTGAGAATAGCCCGCTTATTGCTTTCCATGTCAACACAGCAACAGGCTGGTTGGGTTAAATGATCAAAACTAGAACCTGTTCTCTTTTTTTTTTCCTTTTTTTATTCAAAATGGATCCATACTGCAGTTTTACAGAGCACAATCTAATCTTTTGTTGGCATCATCTTCTTCTGCAGTGCAGCTGACCTACAATTTGGGGCGCGCAAAGAGGGAGAAGAAGCGTTCCCCTGTGACAGACGGCTACACGTGCTTTAAAGATAACCAGCATTTGAAACATCTGTGTTAATTTGCTCTCTGTTTTAATAAATCATCATAAGATAAATATCACGCCAGGCCAGGAAAGATTTATCTGCTTGGATTATGAAATCTTTACCGGTAGAGTAAGCCGATCATCCCCGGGGGAAGACGAATACCACCGTAACCTCCTCTTGATTTGTTGTTCAGAAAGCCTGGTCCAGCCGAACACGTGTGTAAACAGAACACAACATTCAGCTGAATCCAAAGACCAACTCCTTTTGACATGTGTTGGCGAAACATAGTTTGCTCACGCACCTTCTCTGCATCACCATCGAGGTTCCTGTACGAGTCAAATGGCCCCGGGGAAGAACAAATCCTGACCTGTTTTATAGAAACAAAGGGATCAAATTAAAATGTTCCCAGTGAGTGTGCATAAAACACAAATATGCCCCCATGGGCCAGCAGCACCTGCTACGCTAACAGCCCTCCATGTGAATCATGTTTAGCTCCGCCATGTTTAACTCCAGCCTGTCTACCTGCGAGAGAAACGGCGTCCTCATTTAATCATCAGCCTGGCGGGAACATGTGAAGTTCTCGTGTGGCAGGTTCTCAACCCCCATCTCTCAGTCCCTCCTAAACAGCATTTGCTTCATCCTGAGGTTTTCGGACACCCCCCCTAATCGTACTTACTATGTAAGGATTAAATGGCTGGAAACGAAAAAAAGACAAGAGAGGAAACAGGAAGTGTTGGCGCCGAAATCACAGGTGCGGTGTTCATATGTGAGAACTGTCCTGTGAGGAAAACGCGCGCGAAACTTTACTTTGCCAGGGATTTGTTTTAATAATCAAAGGCAACCCACGGCGACGCCGACTCCTGGGTTGGCCCAAAAAGAAAAAGAAAGTGATCCCTGTGGGGACAGTGGGATTATTTTAGACAGGATTACGATACTGTTAAAATCCCACAATGTGGCAAAAATAACAATAACAGTATGAGATATCACAAAAAAACAACCTAAATAATGATTTTCAACATCTCTGTCGTGAGGAGAAGAGGAGCCAGAGGCTGTCCAGCTGTTCTTCACATGGGGCATTTTTCCAGGAGGTACTGTGGTTAACTGAGGAAGTCTACCTCAGATAGCTAAGACTTGACTCTTCGACCTCGTCACTCCAGCACAGACAAAACAAGCTTCCATCCAAACCTGAGCATCATTAACCCTTAGAAACCAGAGCGCCGCTGAAGCAAGACACCCAGGATAGCAGCACTCTATTTTTCATAATGTCGCCCCTCCTCTTCTTTCTATATTTAGCCATATCACCAGGGACTCTATGAAGTACAGAGGATGAGAAGAAGAGGGTTGATAAATATGAAAAAGACAAGCAAGGGGCGGGGATGTACTTCATTCATTCATTTATTCCGCTACAGACAGTCAGAAGTTTGACGAATGATTCATTGTTCATGGGCCGAGGATTTACTGTCTGACAGTTCATTGTGTAAAAGCAGGGTAGAGCTTAGAAAACCAGAAAAGTGTTTTTACAGCTAGTGGTCTGCATTATTGATGGGTTTAACTTAATCCACAGTGAAAACATGTTCAGCCACATCATGACAAAAAAAAAAAAAACGCCTGTTATCACACAGTCAACGGCTACCACGCGTTTTTTGTGTGTGTGTGTGTGTGTGTGTGTGTGTGTTTTGTTGGATGTATGTTCTCAAAGCCTGTGTGAGACTGGGAGGGAACAGGGTGGGTAATGTAGCCCACTATATCCATATCAGAGGACAAAGCAGCTTTTCTCCAGTCTGCTGGAGAGATACTTGAAGCTCATGTACAAATCCTATATTAGGGGGTGGGCTGTACTGCAAATATATACGTTGTAATTGGGTTTTTTTTTTTAAATGATTTTATTCGTGTTCTTCGAGGTTTCCGCTTGAGAATATCCGGGTCAACCAGCAACAAACAGAGAGTCAGCAAAACGCGTTGTGCACCAGCAAAAATAAAGATGAAAAACTCTGAGAGGAGACTTCTCTCTTGTCCTACCCAGGGGGAAGCTGTGGAGCCCAAACAGACTGAGGGTCACCGACGGCAGCTCCTCCCAATGGTTTCCTACACAAGTCAAGCACCAATTTCAACCTTTAACACTCAAACTGACTAAAAATGGCCAATGTGAGCACTTAAGAAGGAAAAAAATACCTTCGGGACAAAGGTGAAGTATTTTTGGCACCACCTATGGGTGCTGACAGCAATGGGAATAAGAGAAAACATCATCTGGCTAGCTGGGATTACACAGGAGTCGGGGGGGCGATCGGTGTACGCCAACATGCTGTGGTGTGATGATGCTGAGCTAGTTTCTAAACTCTGATCTGATAATGAGATGCAGACCCTTCTAGCTGCTGTGGGGGCTCACGGCAGCTGGGGTTGCTGCAGGTTATGCACACCCCCTCCCGCCCCACGCACACTAATTTAAAGGCTATCGGTGAGATAGACGCCATCAGTAAGCCGAAGTCGACCCACCGCCGTGCACTCTTCATTGCTGCTGGGGAATTTAGCCAGTCAGATCTCGACTGCTCCACCACGCTTCAATTAGCAAGTGAATTTTGCAACAAGGGGCAATAATATAATAAAGAACTCCTACAGAGCCATTTCTTGCCCCCGCATCGGGAAACTCTCAGCACCTTACTGTTACGCTAATAATGTTAAGTTTTTCCAAACATTAAGAAGGAGCTGTCATTGCAATTTGCTTCCATAAATTGCTTTGGAATACATTTAAATTTAATGCATTTTGTGTATTTAATAAGAAATGCAGTGTGGTTTACACCCGCCTCATGTAACCTAGCATATAATACCACGATCGCCAGTAGTGATAACAAGCTGGTGCCCAGCTACTGCAGCACGGCTGATCATTTATAGATGGAGGACTGATTGCAGTCCTGCTACTCCTGACAGCTCAGGAGCCAGAAGCATAAAGCTGCTAGAAATATGCATACAATGTCTGTTAGATTTATAAAGGCATGTGCACGCGTGTGAAAATGCTGCCACAAACAGAAGCGTGGATTAGGTGTGACTTCATCTGCTGGTTAATGGCAAACACAACAAGCTAGGTAGCACCGTACGAAGACGACGGTCTGGAGAACGCCACGTGACCGGGTGCTGTTACGGTCACACAGTGGTTTGAGACAGTTTGAGAACAACGGAACATTAGCTGAAGCAGCTAGGTGGTGACATGAGTCCACAAGATCCATTAAATCGGTGCTTATTCAAGAAAAAGGCTTCCATCTCCCATGTTGCACGTAACATTTTTTTTCCCCCCATCAAACACACACTGACAGAAACCTGAGCACTCAACAAACAGGCCAAAAAAAACCAAAAATAGGACAGCGAAGGAGAAGGCAAAATTTCAGGGAGTGTGAAACTGAAGCGAGGAGCGTAAATACATCGCGTGGGAGCCAATCGCCAACAGATCGGTCGGTATTAAGAGTGAAAGGTACACGAGAGGTAAGGATGGTTGGAACGGTGCCTGTTCCCGACTCTCGAGGGTCTTGAATGTGAGCAAGCTTTTACAGCGCCGACTGGTGTCACGTTCATGCTCTGATGCTAACGTTGTCTGGCGTCCATTAGCCTTTTACCACCGAGGACCTCAAAATTCCTCCAAACAAAAAGGTGGGGATCAGCCTGACTGGCACTTGGCGGGCTGCCCCCCTCCCCCAGCCGGAGGAAAATCATTGACAACGTTTCATTAGCGGTTGTTTCCCCCGTAGTCGTGAGGGTGATTTATTATGCATCGACAAGCGTGTCCGAATCTTCAAAGTACACTGCGTGAATAAGGGCCACAAACCTGCAGCTTGCTACTCACTCTAATTTGGTGACAGGGGTGATGGGGCGGCATTGATGCGGCCACCCTCAGGGAACTGAAGAAAGTCTCAGTCACGCAAGCCGGGGTCATGTTGCCCAGTTTGTGTGAACGCATCACCATTGTCCAAAACTAATACCTCCTGTCTTGTGCCTGAATACGTTCATCAGCATCCCAAACAATTTGCTACAGAGGGAGACCTCGTTTTAGGCGTCTGATTCTGTACCTGAAGGTCTGTGCCTGCTGGTCCTTGCCTAATAGTTTGATGTAGCCCTCTCAGCATTTTGAGTGGAGTTACTGCATTGAAGAAAGAGGTCCAATTCCCATGTGATCCACAAACGCTGAGAGTGCATGGGACCGTGAGGTGGAGTGTGTCAATGCATTAGCTCAAGGAAAGGGTTTCTGTTGTTGTTGTTGTTTTTGTGTAGTGCACTTACCCCGCCGTGCCTTCAAGATCAGAAAAACACGAGGAAAAGAAAATTTTGCTGCCCTCCTACTTCGCCCTGGCTGATGTCACGGGCTGCTGTAAAAGCTCTCTGCGCATTCTGGTTAATTTACCACTCTATTCTTAACGCAGACCTTTGCCAGTTAACGGGAACGGTGGTGGTTGAACACTTAGATATTCAAGTCCAACATATTCTGAACATATTTTAGGGGAGGTATGAAAACCCTGGGTATGTAACAGGCGTTACCATGTCTTAACATAACAACTGAGTATGCAGCCAATGCCAGAACCACAGAGTCCAGCTTAAGTTTTAGTTTTGTTTTTGATTATTGTTGTTGTGCATTGAAAACAACAACAAAAAAACCTTCATTTAAAAAAAAAAAAATCGTATCTTTCAGATAAATGTCATCATAGTTGATAGAATACACAGGGCTGATATCCGGTCCATCTGCATGATTCTGGATCCACAGATACTCCAGGTTTTCTCAGACTGCAGCAGTCGCTGGGATTTTCTTTGCCTTCATTATTGTGCAGACAATTAGGGTGACTGCACTCATCTTGAGGATGTTGTCGCAAAATACAATTTTTAAAAATTGGCCCTTTGATTTGGTGACTCTATAAAACAGTTTATTCTTCAATTTTGGCAAATTTCTACTGTATGAGATTTTGGTCCTTGCGTGACATAAAACGTTGAAATTTGTCTAATCCCTGCGTGGCTGGTGGAGGCTGCTCAGCCATGGGCTACTATCACAGCCAAGGAAGCTGATTTATCTGTTGACCTCTAAAAGCTATTTCTCACACACACACACACACACACACACACACACACACACACAATAGCAGCAAAGCTATCATATACACGCTTGTACCTGAGACCCAGGCCACAGCTAAAAGCTAGGAAGGAGCCTGGGAGCCTCGCTAGCTGAAACCATCATTATATCTGTGCAGTGCAGCATAGATAAACGTATACCCTTGACCTCTCACTTCCCAGTGCTGCTGCACAACACTTCAGGTCTTAATGAAGGCAGCCATAATTGCTTATAACACTATCAGTCATATGAAAATTTAACAAGCGTCTTCGCTACGGCCCGCACACGAGTCTGGACATATATCACGTTGTCGCATAAACGCAGGCACATATTTAGTTTCAGCTTGTACACGCTGCTCCTTTGACACCGAGCGCTGCGCTATAGTTAGCAACAACAGCCTCAGGCAAACGCTGAAATACTCTTTACACTCACAGACTAATTGATTGACCAGCCACTCGCGTAAACTTAAGTCAGAAATCAATTTCTACTCTAATTTGAGCAGGAAGGGAGCTGCACTGTCCTGACCGTCAGACATGAAGGTCACAGCCTGATTATTTTGTTGCAGCTGACACGGATCGAAATGCTGCATTTCAACCACGAAGCTTTACAAAAGGCTCAGGTTCACACAGACACGCGCGCACGCGCACACACACACACTCTGAATTTACATCAAAGATCAAGGAATCAAAGTGTGATCAAAGGGAAATTAGAGGAGGAAAACAAATGATAAATAGTAATTAGTCAAATGTGGCATGTAAGCGTCCAGAAGAACCTGGGAAGAATTTCAAACAGTTCACAAGTAGTTGGAGTTAAAAATATGTGAAATCCCAGCATAGTGGGAATTAATGGGAATTAATGTGGCGTGGAAACTGCCTATATACTCCTGAAATAACACCTAAAACAATGTGCAACAACACCCTAACAGTCCAAACCCTACCAAGGGGACGTCGTTTGAGTTCATGAGTGACTGAAACGGGTGGAGGGGCTGTGTTTTTCTTTTAAAGTATCCTCATCATCATCATCATCACCCATCAGCGCACAAATCCTGAGGTATTGTGGTTCTCTCATCTCCATTATGCAGCGATGGTGCATCCATCAATACTGAAGCGCCGGCGTCCCCGGGGCAGGGAACATATGGATTGATGACAGGAGCTGCTCCGTCCACAAGGGGTTGAGGGAAGGTGACGGCTGCACTTCCTGCTGCCTCCACGCGTGCAGGCAGAGGATTTAAAACGGACTCAAACTAGCAGCCACAGGACCCCAGACTCATACGAAACAAGGGTTTTCTTTTTTGTTGTTGGTATGAGCAGCATTAGCGCCAGTGCACCGTGATCATCCGCTCTGATGTCCCTCCGCCGCGGTGACTGAGTGAACCGCTGCAGTTTCCAGCAGAACTTAAAGCCTGAGCAGAAGGCGAGCGCTAGCCAGGAGCGACTCGGGGGCTTTAGTTACTGACCGACTCCCCACTAAGGAGACCACGAGCAGAAGTAACAGGAGAGTAACGCTGGTGTGCAAAGAACCAGGAGAAAGATCAGGGAAGGCCTCAGCAGTCGAATGGGGCAGAGTAAAAAGAGAAAAATGCCATTTATGTTTTACGATTATCTCTTATACAGAACTTCTCTGGGGGGAAATTGCTCGTCAGCACTAAAAAAAAAAAAAAAAATACACTTGTTATGCTTAGCTTTTATTTCAATACTTTTTTAAATGAATGTATTTATAACAACAACTCTGTCAGCAGAGAACAGAGAAATAATGTTCACATTAAAATACTTTGCGACTGTCAAGTCTTGAGGACCTGTCAAGCTTTACACGCATGCAGCTTGATTGCATGTCTAAATCATGCGGTGGCGCAACCAGCTGAGGCAGAGGTGGCGGCGGCGGCACCGTGACCTGTGGACCAGCGAGTCCAGAGCCCTGAGCTAGCACCCACACACCAGCCCCAGGAGCGCCAGAGCTGCTGCTGCTGCTGCTGCTGCTGCTGCTGCATGGGTCTACTAGCCGGAGGAGCATCACGGCCGCATGCAGCTTGGCTCAGAGGGGAAGTGCAGTGAGGCAGAGTGAACTTTGCTCATGCAGGTACACACATGCACTTGCACATGGACGCTTTGGTCTGGTCTCAGCAGTTTTTCCTCCTCTGTAAATTCAGCATGCGGAGCAAAACTGCTGCAGCTTTGTGAAATATTCAGTGAGGCCCATTAGACCGACCCTTCAGCTGGACGGTCAACGGTTATAAGCAAAGATTGCAGCACATTTTTGACTAATTTAAAGCTTCCTCCGATTTTACCATGGTTAACAGCACTTATAATATAAAAGATAATAATAAAGTCTCTTGGCACTATGGTGCTCGTGCGCTGTTAGAATAACTCTCCACGCGGCAAAGTGGAGGGAACACAACAAATAGCAAATTCAGATTCTCGTTTGTAAAAAAGTCAGCCAACCTGAGAGGTCATTAATGAAGATAACGAACAGATTCCTCAAAATAACTTCTCAAGCATTACACATATATTTGTTGTTTCTCCCCCGAAAATACACCACCACAAGATGTTCTTGTGAGTAACTGGATTACTTTTTAATTATTTCACAGCACTGAACACATTATTGCATTCATAAACATCCACCGACTGCTGTGGGTGTTGTTTTAGCAAACCACCAGCAAGCCCTCACTCCTCGGCACCACTGCTCATTACAGGAGGATGTGATGATGTCGTAGTTGTTCAGGGAGATGCTTCTCCTGCAGTGCTGCGTTGTAAAAAAGGGAAATACGAGGTTTTATTACTTATTCCAGCCAAAATCTCACCACCCAGGAGTGACTTATAGGTGGGGATCCCTTTGGGAACGGAGGACCTTTGGATGGGAACCACCACTCAGCTCAGAAACAGCCGTTGATATCGCCACCCCACGGGGGGGGTCATTTCTCACTCATTCACAAATCCATGTATTCACTCATTCATAGTTTCAAAGGAAGGAAGTGACACCTCACTGATGTAACTGAGTCCAGCAGAGCGATATTTCTCTCCTCCTCCTGAGAAATGACAGACTACAAACACGCTAATGAGACAAAATAGATCCAACTCGGTCAGATGTGCCAACACGAGGATTTTTCCTGCAAGTTTCTTCAATTCGGCTCTGCGACGAGCTGCAAACTTCAGTATTGACCAGAAACCGCAACCCCAGCACAACATCCTGTCCTCAAATAAACAGGCTTCATTACTTGTCAGACTGAGACGAAATTCTGCTTTGACGAAAGACTTCTGTCTTTTTTTTTTTCCTTCTTCTTCTGAGGCAGAGGTCATCTGCGGTCTATCGCCCTCTTTTACAAATCTCAGCGCGGGGAAGGCAGTAGGCGACCCCTGGTCTGCTTAGTGAGTCACCACGCAGCCTGCAGCCAGCTCATCTCTGCTGTCACTCACTGTCAAGTCACTTTCTGTTTGTTGTTTGCACTTTACACTGTTCTCACATTCCTTCACTTGGATTAGTTTTTGTCTTCACTCTTTGAGGATACATTTTGTCCCAACTGGAAAAAAAAAAACTAAAAAAAACTAACTCAGCAAACACACTCCTGCTCCGAAACCCTCACACAAAACTCCAACCAGCTGAGGCAGGTTGCGCCGCTCCAGACAAACACCACGGTCAGAAACTAGCATCACACGAGCGGCAGCGAGAACCGACTCCTCGCACACATGCGCAGTTGCCAGGTAACACAGTCGGCTCAGCCAATGGCGGATGAGTCTGCGGCCCCCAGCAGCCGAGGCCGGGCTTCATGGGGTGAGAGGATTCATTCGTGCAGGGCTGCGGGGCTGACGGAGCGTCACCGTGAGGTCACGTTTATGACATCACCTTCACCGCTGAACACCACTTCAACCGTATTGTAGTCCAGGGGTGTCCAAACTGGTCCAGTAAGGGCCAGCAACACCTGATTCTACTTAAATCAACTACGCTGCGTCCACACAGCTCATTTGTTGGATCAGGTGTTGCTTTTGCTTGGTTGGAATGAAAACCTGCAGCCACACCGGCCCTGACTGGACCAGTTTGGACACCCCTGTTGTAGTCTAACTGCAGCCGTTCCAAGTACAGAGCTAGCGTTGGGCTAAGAGGCTCAGCTAGCGTTGTGTATCGTCTGTTTGAGGTGTGCTGATGTTTTATGTTCCTGACAACATCTGGACTCTTGTTTAGCTTCTGCAAACTGTTAGCGAGAAAAACCTTCAAATTCTTGGGTGTTGAATTTACTGAGCGCCGCCGAGCCAAAATATAAACATCTTCAGCGAACCCTTCGCTCCTGCACCCCACCACGTCCTCGCCCGGCCTCACAAGTCCAGCACAGGAGAAGTTCAAACACATGATAAGACGCTCTCAACCAAACATCCTCCCACTCCTGCTTTCAGGGGTCTGGCTCCGACACTCCAGACTGAACTCAAATGAAGCCACCGACGTGACATTCCATCTACATTAATAACCCGAAGGTTTCATCAGGAGTGACTCGGTAACTTCAGATCACAAACCTGCAAAACAGAAGCCAATCTCCACGCTGGCCTGATATCAAGCCACTGACAGAATCCCTGGTAACTAGCAGCAGCTGGTGGCTTTAAGCTTCCAGAGGCCAGCTTGTGATGGGGGGGGGGGGGGGGGCACAGCCAGGTGGGCAGAGCGCTCCTCTCTCACCACCTCCACTTAGGTGCCCTTGAGCAAGGCTCGTAACCCGCGCCGCAGCAGATCAGACGCAGCAGCTTCCACGTGTGAAAGTATTCAACAGAGGGAGCGTAATCAGGGCGTTGCCGTGAGACCTCCTGGAAAACCTGGCGGCGGCGGCGACAACGGGACGCTGCTACCTGAAGCCTCGGCTCACTGCTGTTTGCTAACAACACGGAGGCAGGACGTGTTTCTAATCACTGATTTTGTCAGTGTTTTAATCACAAAACTTGTACTTCACTCACATGACTTGGTTGGAGCCGTGTCTCTGCTGCGCTCAGGTGGTGCGTGGCTTTTTCAAAGTTTGAAGGGATTTAAAAATAGATCTAGATTTATGAATATACAGTGCTTACAACACTGAGAAAAGTTGAGTGCAAAGAAAAAAAATATATCTATAAAGTTTCCAATAAAAAGGAACCGTTCCTTGACCTTTGACCAGCAAAATCTTGTCAGTTCATCCTTGAGTCCCAGTGGACGCTCGCAGCAAATCTGGAGAAGGTGTTTCCTTCTGGCTGCTGCTTGATCATTTTGTTGAAATGTATTTTCAAAATGAAGAAAATGAAAATCAATCAGTCCAAAGAAGCAAATCCTGATTCATAAATAACAGAAGGGAACAAATCCTTGTCTTTAAGTCTGGAATCAGCATATATTTGAACTCTGTGCTTGCAAAAAAAAACATTTATCAGTTATCGAGCTGGTTATCAATGAATCAAGGGGCTGTACGTGACTTTTCTGAGTCAACTCAGATTTGACTCTTGAACACAAGTCAACTTTTCTGCTTCCTGTTTTAAAAAGGAGCAAAATATTCTGAAACCAACCCACAAGGCAGGAGACGCTCTCAGGCCCTCCACAGGCTCCACCTGAAGAATCTCACACCAATCCAGCAGCAGCCTGGGGTTCAGGGAGGAAGTGCTGCTGCTGACGTGACTGGCAGTGTTCAATAAAACGATCTTGATCAGTTTCAAATCCACTAACTGGCCCCGCCCCCACACTCTGACACCGGATCAGGACATTCCTGATTGTTATTTCTCTCCAGCGGCAATTTAAACAATTCCCGCAGCTTTACTCAGCATTAACTACTGAGGAGGAGAAGGAGGAACGCCACCACGACACGTAAACACAGCGTGTCCCCTTCCTCCAGACCACATCAGGACCGCCGGGGGCTCCGTCTGCACCGGAGCTCCACCTGCCTCCTCGCTGAGCACCACTCTGAGGATAAACACCTCCATGAAGGATCCGTGAGGGAGAGATGCATCGACTGGGGTCATCTTCGCCACACGGAGGCGAGCCAGAGCGTTCACATGTGCTGGCGGGCAAGCGTCGCTGTCTGGAGTTCATTATTTGGGGAAAAATATGCAAAATAGCAGTAACAGTTTCCCTTTAAGTAAAGCGGCGGTGGCGGCTAAGAGTCGTCATTGGCTCCTTCAAGGGAACGTCTGTAAATTAAACAGATGCTGCCCTAATTTAATTGCTTACGGGCGTCGAGGTACAATCACATGGATGTTCTGCAACAAGCGGATGTTTGTTTCCAGATGTGTGCGCGCAACGTGCTGCGGCGTGAGCGAGACATCAAGGTAGCAGCTTTTAATTCAAACCTGCAGCGGAGGAATGTACAAGCAGAATCAGCCACAGATGTTTGGGCCCGGAGCAGCCCAGGGAGTTACGCTCATCACACGGCTGCATCTGCCCACGGCCGCAGAGGACCACCTCCCGCACCTCCCGCACCTCCCGCACCTCCTCCCCGGCTGCCCCAAATCAAACAAGTGGACAGCCTGGAACGTCACCTGAGTGAGTGGAGCGACCCGACAGCCTTTGGTCCATATGGACGCTGAGCGAGTCCAGGTTCAACCCCCAGCTGGCCCCCATCCTTTGCTGCATACATTTAAATTCACGTTGTTTTTATTTTTAATTTGGTTAAAATGATTCCCTTTTTTTGGAGGGGTCTAGTATTTCATCTAGTTGCAGAGGCCCAGATGGCACAAAATACAGAAAAAAAAGAAGGATCAACCCCCAGGAAAAGTCCTGTTTCATTTTTTAGGAGCTGTGACAACCTTGGGGGGTGGGGGGGAGTGGGGGGGGGTCTAATATTGGACCTCAGCTGAGGAGGTGCAGCCACTCACTTCTGCTCAGGAAAGATCTACTTCTTAAAGCATCAGTGACGTTTGGGACAATGAGGCAGAGCTCAACTCCACTCGGAAACCCAGCCGATTCAAACGCCGAGCGCAAACCCAGGACGTGGACGGAACTTCACCTCAGCCTTGTTTTTGATCTGTTTACTGCGATTAAATCACACGAGTGGAGCCGGGCTGCTGCAGGGCCGGCGGCTCTCCCGGATCAGCGGGAGGAAACTCGGCCGCAGATGCTGGGGAAAGTTTGTGACAGGCCCGCCGGGGCTGCGCTCAGGCCAGTCCTGATAAACAAAACAAACATCTGGCCGATAAACGAGACAAATATTTCTTTGAATTCTGTTTTATTGCCTCTTTTGTTTCAACAAAATAAATCTTCTTAAATAATAAACAACTGAAGTGTTGTGAAGTCATCAGTTGCTTTACGACACTCAGAATAACCACAAATCAGACGACCCACGAGGGACGAGGAAGCCAACTGGCGTCTTACTGACCGACACACCTATCAATCGCGTCCATATCAGCTGATACAGATGACCCGTCCTCCATTACAACCTCTGCCGGCGTCCGGTTGATGACATCAGCAACTTTACTTCTCATTTGTCTTCCATCAATTCCACTTTTCAGGCTGTACAACAAAACCAGTTGGATCTACTGATCCGGTGACGGGAACTAATTCCGTCACCAGGTTTCTCAGGGCGGACTGCGCTGATAAAGTCGACCTCGCCGAGAACGTTTCTGCGTGATCTGCGACTTCATGGCTGGATTCACAAATTCCCACGTGAACCAGAGAAAATGCAAAGCAAAATAAATAAAAAGATCATGAAAATAAAAAAAAAAGATCCCCTAAGGGTTTAAGGTGGGTTTTTCTTTCTCCCTGGTGAGCTCCGGGCTGGACTGATGCTCCTGGAACAGGGCTGACTAGCACAGTAGAACCCAACGCTCAGGGGCCCAATATTTTGTGTTTTCATGGGACCCCGAAATCTCTAGCCGCACCCCTGCATGGATGCTCTGGGCTTTTTCAAAGCGTGTGTGTGTGTGTGTGTGTGTGTGTGTGTGTGTGTGTGTGTGTGTGTGTGTGTGTGTGTGTGTGTAAAGACATCAGCAAACCGGGGCACTGCAGCGAACACCTGCATCTAACACTCGGATGTGTCGCGGCGGCCCCCCCGGTGCTGCGTTCACTGGGGGGGGGGGGGGGGGGCGGCACACCGTCACCTCCGCGGATGCTTCTCCCCTGACAGACCCTCGCAGACCCCGCACTGTCAGGGTAGAACCGAGGTAACATGACAGCCATAAAAATCCCCCAGCAAACACGCAGGTTCATTCCGCAGCCCTCCACACAGCTAACGGCTAATATTTACGTCAGGGAAACGATAAACGCCGAGTCCCCGCGTTCGGCTGCTTGAGATGATTAGAAGCCAAATATTACATAAACACAGCCGGAGCCCGAATCATATATGAGCAGCCCCGTTTGTTTCATCCTCTGCAGCCCAAAAATAACACGGAACCAGCCTACTCACGGGTCGTGCCGTAACAGAGACTCCGGGTTCCCGGACGGGTAGAAATCTTCACGGTCACTCCACTCGGGCTCCCGGACGTCTGTTTCCCTCCGTGTCGTCGCGGTTGTTGAACGGAAAAGGAGACGGGCTGATAGCAGCACTTGTACGGTCGCATGTACTGCAGTCTCCACACTGCTGTCGGCCCTCTTCTTCTCGGTGTAAACGGCCGGGGGTCGGTGGACGCGACGCGGCGCGCTATCGCCACCCAGTGGTGCGGAGCAGAGCTCGGCTAGGACGAGCGGCGACGCGGCGCAACGGATGTTGTCAAGTTGACGTCATTAAAAAGATTTTCAAAATAAATAAAAAAACAAGACGAATGCTCATGCTAAGGTAAAGGTAATATAATTAAAAATAAAAATGTATGTTTAGTGGCAAAACTAAGATAGTGTTCAGGTGAAAGCACAAATGTACAAGCTGTGAAATGTAGTCATCCTAATATAATATAATATAATATAATGTAATGTAATTAGGGCTGTTTTAGCTCATTTATTAAATGTCCTATAAATACATTATAAATATAAATTTTGGCCACAATTTTTGGGGGGAAATATTCCAAATAGTGTTTGTTAAAAATGCAAATAAACGAAAAGAAAAGCCACTGATGAAGAAGAGGGGGGGAAACTAAATGATATATAAATAAATGGATGGAAAGGGTAATGGTTGATTAGTGCAGGAGAGAATGTCAATAAATAGGAATACAGTGCAACATTAATACATGTGAAAACAAATGAAAGAATACGTAAATCATGTGGCCACTGGGACAAAAATTAAAAAATACATTCTATTGAATTGTTTGTTTTTTTTCATATGCATGTTAATTTGGTTTCAAAGTAACCTGAATTTTTATTCCGCCATTCATTTTTTTTCTATTTCACATTTTTTTTACTTACTTAGTCATTTATTCATTCAAGTGTCATCACCGCAGTTCTGTGAGGTCAATAACTGAGTCGAACTGGTGTGACTGCACCGTAACACCGATCTTCAAAGATTCATTTTAGACTGAAAACTGAGATCATTACACAGCTGTGACTTCCTTCTGGATTGTTTTGTCCCTTTCAGTCACTTTACATGTTGCTGCCCTCTAAAAATAATTTATTCATCTCTCCATCAATTTCTTCCTCTTATGTTCCTTCAGGTGAAAGGCAGGGTTCATCCTGGCCAGGTCACCAGTCCATGGCAGGGCCAACACATAGAGACAGACAACCATTGGCTCTCCCAGCCACGCCTATGGTCAATTTAGAGTCTGGATTAACCTGGTCCCTCTTGATGTCTTTGGACTGTGGAGGAAGCTGGAGTACCAGAGAGAACCCAGCAGGAACAGGGAGAACATGGAGACTCACCCAGAAAGACCCCGCGCTGCAGCTGGGGCTCCACCCACAACCTTCTTGCTGGGGGGCCACAGTGAGGACCACTGCTCCACCGGGTCGCCCTTACAATAATCATCTAAGCCTTTTTTTCTTTTCTTTTTTTTTAGAAAAAACAAAACAAAAATGGAGACAAAACTTCAGAAGGCGTTGTTTTAGGCTGTTCAAAAAAATGATGTAGGCAATTATTTTAAGACGGTGGCGGTGTGACGTTTGTCAGGTCCACATTGGTTCTTTATCCTCTGAGCATTGCTGTCTTTTTCGAACATAAAGTTTCAACAATGACAAAGACGACACTGAAAGAATCCTCAGAGCAAAGCTTCAGATCCGAGAACAGGAAACTCTCCAAAATTCGTGTTGTGCAGTAACATCAGTTAATAAAACACATTTGGTATCACCATCATCCCGGATGAGCTCACAAAAACCTAAGAGGGACCAACCGTCACCCTGACGATCAGTCCAATCCAGATGATGTAAACTTACAAGAGAACAAATATAACAAATTATCAGGATAAAGGATACAATTTACCGTAAAGGAAAAGATAACAAACTATGTTAATCAAAAATTAGTCAAATTCATTTAATGTTGATCAAACTCAGAATTCTGTTCCGAATTTAGGTCAGCATGAAACCATGAAACAGCTCCACAAACATTCAGGGGACGAACCAGGAGAGACAGACGGAGGTTGGGAACGGCACACCGCGTGTCTGTGTTTGAAGCTGACCACCTCTGTGATTCAGTTCCATCCCTCAGTGTGAGAAGGTTTGAGCGCCCTGGCGCAGAGTAACAGAGGGTGACCAGCAGAGGGCGCTCAAAGCACAGAGAACTGCAGCATGGGAGCTTTCACCCCAGAAGTAGAGCCTACATTTGGATTGGAGTCTATAATGAGGAATCAACACAAAATAGAAAGAAAACTGATTTATTTCTGTGTTTTTTTTTTACAGACAATTATTATAAACAAAAAGCCCCATTTTAGTTTTCCAGGTTTCATTTTACTGTAGGAAATAACGCTTATCTGTTAAGGGTGGCGGGGGCTGGAGCCTATCCCAGCTGACACTGGGCGAGAGGCGGGGTTCACCCTGGTCAGGTTGCCAGTCCGTCGCAGGGCCATCAGGAGCAATTAGGGGCTCAGTTTCTTGCTCTTTTTTTTTTTTAATTAAAATACTGTTGTTGTTTATAATTGTGGCGGTTTCAGTCCTCCACAGTGAGTGAGAAAGGTCTCCTTTAACTTCCTTCTCACGGTGTTTGGTTCTTGTAGACACACGCGTCGTCGTTGGTTGGGTTCTTATTGATTTCCTCTGTCTAAGGAGCAGGGACCGGCTCGACCATGACAAATACACCACAGACCAGAATGATTTAAAAAGACAGAATGTGGAGCTTCCATCATCTCGCAATAAAAAAAAAATCCTCTCAAAAATGTTAAAACTCTACAACCGAGCACGCCGTCGGTTAGCGTCTGACCATGAAAGCATGCAAACATGACGCATCATGCAAGAGTATCCCAAAAAAATGAAGCATTTAGAGAAGCGCTTTAATCCCAATAAACACATAGAACCACTGTACACCACAGAAACCAGAAACGGCTCATTTTAGATCTGTTTCCTGTCAGACTTGCGTGGGGAACGAGTACTGTGCAACAGACACTTTCATATTATCACAGGGCATTTACAGGGAAAAAGACGTCATTTCGAATGAATCAAACTCAGAATTCTGTTCCGGATTTTGGTCAGTTTGAAACCGTAAATGAGAGGATTCATGATGGGGGGAATAAGGAGAAACTCTATGGAAACAAAGTTCCGAAGGGACTGCGGTAAATTTCCTGCATCGAAGCGCATGTTCATCACATCGAAGAGTATCGTCACCAGGAACGTCAGCAAGGAGATCAAATGAGGAACGCAGGTTTGCATGAACTTGGCTCTGTTCTCCAGAGAATTCACGCACGTCTTAATGAGATACATGTAGGACCAAATGATGAAAAGACCATGAGAGGTAAATATGACCATTGTAATGTAAGCAACAATGCCATTAATTATTGTTTCTGACGGGAAACAAGCAAGTTTGACAATAATCCAGTTGACACAGTACATCCTGGCAATGAACGGGCTGCACAGCTTCACTCTAGACGTGAGGCATACGTTGATGCCCATGACACAGAAAGGAGTCAAGCAGGAGTAGCAGACTAAGCTGAAGATTCTTTGCTTTGACATGATGGAGTGATATTCCAGCGGCCGACATATAGCCAGATATCTGTCGTACGCCATGACTGCAAGAATGGTCAAATCACAGCAAGCGAAGGAGTACATGACCTGAGCCTGAATGAGACATCCAGAGTAGGATATAACATGAGCAGGGGCCAGCAGGTCCCACAGGAAGTTGGGGTAGAAACCTGTTGTTCCATAAAGGCCATTCAAGCAAAAAGTGCACGGCAGAATATACATGGGTTCATGTATGTATTTATCCAGTATTATCACTGCGATGACAGAAACGTTCACCAGCAAAATCACACAGTAAGACAGCAAAGTCAGACAGAAGAGAAACCATCTGTAGTTCATCGTTTCGTTCAAAGCCTGAGAGGAAGAACATGGGAGTAGAGAAATTATCCCTCATGGTTGCAGGAAAAAAAATGTTGCTCTCTGGTTGTACTCTTATTAATATCTTGTCTGAGAAGCAGAGCACGAGCGCAGGGAGTTACAATCAGTGAGTTGGCTCTGATGCAAATTAACAGCACACACCATCAACCACACACGCCTGGAGTTTCTCATCTTTTGTTTTTGGAAAACAGGAGTTTCACTGGCCCGGGATGTTCCTGTCTACCCAGGAAATACGGCAGAGAATGAAGTAGTCCTCATCCCCAGCCAGCCGCCCCCGTCCTCGAAGAGAAGCAGGACAGCAACATCTGCACCTGTTCACATCACACACATGAACGATGATGTCACCTGTTGTGTAACAATGTCACCCAGGTTAAACAGACTGTGAAGAAAAATGTCCTGCCGGTGGGCGACCTCTGACACCTCCAACAGTAGCCTTCGTACTCACAATGATTATTAGTCAGATTGGCTCTGGGATGACATTGTGTGTGTGTGTGTGTGTGTGTGTGTGTGTGTGTGTGTGTGTGTGTGTGTGTGTGTGTGTGTGTGTGAGTGAGTGAAAGGAGGTTAAAACACCCATGTATATTCTGCTGTGCACTTTTCAAGGTCAAAGGTGAAAAATTCAGCCTTCAGAGGGACTACATCAGTGGGAAAAACACACAAAAAAAACATGGCCTCTCCTGTTGCCACCAGGTGGCACGATTACTGATTACCCACCGAATGTAATGGGTTCTAAGGTGGCCCGGTGGAGCAGTGGTCAGGACCGTCGCCTCACAGCAAGAAGGTTGTGGGTGGAGCCCCGGCTGCAGCACGGGGTCTTTCTGTGTGGAATCTGCATGTTCTCCCTGTTCCTGCTGGGTTCTCTCTGGTACTCCAGCTTCCTCCACAGTCCAAAGACATCAAGAGGGGACCAGATTAATCCAGACTCTAAATTGACCGTAGGTGTGGCTGGGAGAGCCAATGGTTGTCTGTCTCTATGTGTTGGTCCTGCCATGGACTGGTGACCTGTCCAGGGTGAACCCCGCCTCTCACCTGAAGGCTGCTGGGATAGGCTCCACCCACACCACCCTTAACAGGACAAGAGGTAGAAAATGGATGGATGGTAATGGGTTCTCCCTTGGCCCGTTCTGCAAATGTTCCACTGTGTTTGGTGGAAGACGCCTGAAATCCTGCTGACAGACACACAGATGTCATGACAACATGGCGTCTTTAGCAGAGGCAATAAACAGTTAGACAGGGTGAGTCTGCTTTTAGAACTGGTCATGTTATGACATCATTTATTGTAAAATATCTGAAAAATGCACCCTGGCTTTATTTACAATTTTAGAGACTTTGTTGCAAAAAAATTACCCTAAAACTTCTTCAGTGACTTTTCTTGATTCACAGACGAGGTAAGTTTAAAGGTGCGCGACTCGGCCTTTGATGTTCAAACACATTTATGTCGAGATGATACAACAAAAAAGACGTTTAACCTGAGAAACACACGAAGTAACCCGGTGTTGGACATGCGACCGCGTGCCTGTGACTGCATTTTATTGCAACAACGGTCAAATATCTGCAACTGTGCTCCACAGACCTTGTCAGCGTTCTAGAAAGTGCATTCATGCCCGAAGCGAACGGCAGAATTCAATGAGTTCGCTCTGGTTTCTGTTCCTGGTGTCTGCCAGGAGAACGAGGAGCGATCACAGTCATGGATGCAAGCTGGAAATGTGAGACTGCTCGGAACGTGATACGACAGAAAGCAGTTCTTGATCGTCACAGCTGATGGTTCAGCAGATATAACAATGGGGGAGATAAAATATTTTCAAACTCATCAGTGTTTTCTATCTCCATGTGACCTCAGTGCAGCACAGCAGATACGGGGCCCAAAATTACCACAAGTGATTTACAGCAGAACGGTAGCTCACGTTGTATGTTGGAGAGAGATTGTGGTTCTTTCCTCTCTCTGAGCTGGATTCTAGAAATGAATGTTGCTGTTCACAGCTGTTGGAACGATGAAAAGGCAGCACTTCAATGTGACACTCGTGGTTTCTTTGCTCTGCGTTTGACTCCTTTTCAAAAAACAAAAAGTAACCCATCATGTTTGATCGTATATTTAATTTCCCAAAACAAACTTAAAGGCAAATGAGCTGCATCACGGAGGTAACAGCATTTGCTAATGTTGCTTCCCGTCCTCTTCAGCAGTGACACTCAAGCCCAACAGAGGAAAATTAATGTTTCTTGCTTTACGTGTTGTTGTTGTTGTTGTGAGGTTGAACGGGTCGTCAACTTCCACTTATCACGTAGGATTGGGACTCCTGAGTGAGGTGTTTTATTAAAGATGTCACAAGTGAACACTGAGGATAAAATCCATCCTGGGGAAGAAAATATTTCATGTGAGATTTTTGATTGTACGACAAGTGTCAGGTGCACTGATGTTATAAAGCTATTTGAATAATCTCATTTCTATCACAATCACTTTATTAATTTAAAAAAAAACCCATCTCAGATACAGAGTTTTCTCATGGGGAGCCACAGGCTGATGCTTTGCCTCTCTCTCCAACAAGCACAAAATTCAACACTCGTTTGCGTATTTTGGTCAGTTTTAACCCATAAATGACCGGATTCAGGAGTGGAGGAATAAGCAGAAATTCTATCGCCATGAAATTACTGAGGTCTTGTGATAAATCCACGGAGCCAAATCTCATGTACAATAAATCCAAAAGCACACTTTCTACAAATATGATGAGGGAGACTAAATGTGGCAAACAGGTCTGCATAAACTTCCCCCAGTTCTCTTTGGATGACATGCATGTTTTTATCAAATACATGTAGGACCATAAAATGAAGACAAAATGCCCAAAATAAAAGAACATGTTGAAGTACGCGACGGCTGTGTTGGCTACGGTCGGAGAGCAAGCGAGCTCAGCCACCAGCCGGTTGACACAGTAGAGCCTGTTGATGTGGGAGCCACACAACCTGGCGCCCAGCAGCGTGGCCGTGTTCATGAACATGCAGTACAGAGGCAAGAGCCAGGAGAGGAACACCATCAGGGAGATTCTCTGTTTGGTCATCACGGAGTGGTAGACCAGAGGTTTACATATGGCCACGTATCGGTCATACGCCATCAGAGCTAAGATGGAAAAATCACCACAAGTAGATGAGTGTATTACAAAACCCTGCAGCATGCATCCGGCGTAGGAAATAACATGAGGGGAGAAAAGATCCAGCAGGAATTTGGGGTAGAAACCAACGGTTCCGTACAGAGAATTGATGCACAAATTACACAAGAAGATATACATTGGCTTATGGAGGTTTTTATCCATAATAATCGATAAAATAAGAGTAGTATTCCCCAACAGAATCATGAAGTACCACAGTAAAGTAAGTAAAAAGAGGGTAATCCTTTGTCCCAGGGAGAACTTTAAACCTGTGAGCGTGAACATTGTTACAACTGAAACATTTTCCATCGTCCAGCATGAATGTGTGACAACTTCCCGTGTGTAAATGTTCAACATGTAAAAAGACACTTGACTTTTTCTCTGTGTGATCATAAATAAAAAGGCAGAATTTCTTTTCATCCACTCCTCCCTCACAGAAGAAGCCTATGAATGTCTAGTCCATATACATCGTACATAGGAATCAGGCGTCAGTGGCTCCGTCAGAACCAGGAGCTCAGGAGCAGGAGTCCGCTGGACCGATCAGGTAGCAAAGGCACTGGGATCAGGTCGGACTGCAGGGGCATCGAGGGGAACAAATATAAGTACACCCAGGTTGATGAGGAGCAAGCGGCTGGGCGAGACGCCATTGGGTAACAGCTGGCAGGTGGGAGGGGCTTCATGTGGAATGCTAAAACAATTCTTGCATGGCGGCAGAGGCAAGTAGAGAATAGAGAAAGAAAAACACTATTGTTCACCACAGCAGAACTTCAGGCCACCAAATATAAATAACAATTCCAGCTGGCATGAAAACAGCTTTGCCTCTTCAGGTCATCTGTCACCTGCTGGTGTTAAATCGACATTTCACTCAAGTGAATTTTGCCTTTCAATTACTTACAAATAGGTGTCTTGAGCTCACGTGGATGTTTTCTCCCATCCTGCATGACTAATTTATGACATCAGGATGCAGAGAGACCCAGTCATGTATATTTAGCTTGAAGCTGATGGCTAAGTTGCCAGCGAGACTCTATAGCACGTCCTGGAACTCAAGGACTCGGGAGAAGCTTCTGGATGAGGCGTCCAAGTCAGAAGAACCCACCCAGACATGTGAAGAACACGCAGACATGGAGAGAACACGCACGTTGGGACACGGATCCAGGACCTTCTCGCTGTGAGGCATCAGTGCGATCCACTGAGCCGCTGTGCCCCCCAAGTTGACAAAATCCTGAGGTGAAAAGAAGGCCACCTCTGAATTACATGTCAAAAATGTCTTTATCGCATATAAATGAGTACAAAAGATGTTTAAAATGAACTCTTTTTTTTTTCCAGCTTCCAGCAGAAGCCTAACTAGTGACCTATGTTCATGGGGGGACTAGAGCGGGACTGACCTACACACACACATGGACAGCAGCCTCCTGCTTGATCGGAACGCTAGTCGAGGACATGGTGGTGATCGTGTGCAGGACTATGATGACGTCCACAGTTCAGACTGTGCAGCTCAGAGGGATCAGGAGAAAAGACAGAGGACACAATTATGGAACACGCAGTGTCGTATTGTGCTCATCACTGGCTGATGTAAGGATACTGCAATGACGGTCATTCGGCCCTCGTTCCTCATCAAAGCCGACCTCCGCCATGATGTCCCCCCGTGTATCGCCATCAGGTGTTGAGACGCTACGCTTGGGGGAGAGGGCCTGTGCGGAGGTTGATAGTTTACTTTCGTAAACATCCTCATTTAAATGCATGCGCCGATGCAGTGATGGATGTTGTCTAATGAGAACTCAAGGGTGAGCTGATGAATTCAACGCTGGAAATGGTCAACAGGTCATTAACTCCATTTTCCCTGGAGAGCCATTACTTTGCTCTCCCGGGGGGAGCGTCCTGGGCAACTGAGCCAAACAAACATGTTTTTGACTCCAGCAAGTGGTCAAAGACAACGGAGAGCAAACTCTGACAAATGTGATACACAATACATTTAGATTTGGAAAAACTGACACCTCACAAGAACGTTTCACTTGGAGTGATGCAGCGAGATTAATGACAGAGCTGGCATATTTGGTTTGAAGTGAGAGGTCCGTTCTCTTCTTCTGGCTTCGATGGATCCATCAGCTGCTCTTCTGCCTGAGAGGAGAACACCCTTAACAGGGCTTCTCCTCCCCAGGTGAATACTCAAAGCCTGACCATACATCTGAAAAGTCTGTCCTGTTCCTAATCACACTTCCTTGACCCTGACTGAAAACAGCATGGAGACCAGCAAAAGCCAAATGTTCTGTGGTTGAATTAGTAACTAGGAAAGCAATGTAAAAGCTGTGAGTCTCAAAGAGGAGGGGTTTGTCTCACTAAGAATATTTGCTCATGGTCATGTTCCCATTAATCATGTTTGTCACACTAATGACTGAAAGGTATTTTAAACTACAAATGTACTATAACATCTTTTTTTTTTCCCCAGTTATGTAATCAGGTGGTAGTTGGGGGAAAACCTCTGAGCGCTTAAAGCAACAGAGTAACATTCACAGTTCACCCTGAGAGTTCAAAACTTGCATGTTCTGACTGAGAAGCAGTTTTAGCAGGTTATTGCAGATGAATATGCGATTGATTTATGAACCTGCAGGGATCCCCCACAGCAGAAACAATATGAGAGTCTCCAGTCACCATCATTTATCTGATCGTGTCATCTAAAGAGCAGACAGGATGCTAAAGCACATACAAATGTGTCCATGCGTGCAGAAACAGGCCTGCAGTAAAGACTGACATAGATAGCGGAGCTGTCAAACTACATTTCCAAACTAGCAGGAAGGAAGTGTGTTCAACTCCATGGCACATTGTGGAAGGAAAAGTGAAAGACAATCACTAATGAAGAGAACGTGGATTTACGTTCCTCCTTTCACGAGAGAAAATACGTGTGATGATCTGCTCTCCTCATTTGTTCATCATTTGCTGAAAAGCTGTCAACAGTCATATGACACTGTCAAAGCTGCTGCTGCCGCCAGGAATTCTGGGGTGCTTTTTTTCCCCTCTTGTCCTTTCAGAGAGGATGGACTGTTCCATCCTACACTAAAGGAAGGACTGGATCTCCTTTCCCTTGAGTTTTCAAGTTTCCTTCAGTGCATGTCACACAGGAACATGCGTGATTTGGGGATGAATTTCCTTTGATTGTGACTTACTGCATTTCATTTTTGCTCCGTTACAGAGGTAAAATAAAGGATGCATTTTTGAAATTGTAATGGTTCCTTTAATGTTTGCGCCAGAGGAATTGAGGGAAACCCGACCAACAGGCCATTCTGGTTCCTTCAGCTCTTAACTTCTCAGTACTTGAAACGTGACAAAGTAGCAGCAAGAAATATCTCCCGCTATGGCTTACAGCATGTATGCAGGAAAGGAGCACGCTGCTACCTACTGGAAGTACCGAATTTCCCCACCAGACCAATTTGTACAAAAGATATTGGACATGCTGGAAAAACAGGTAAATATTTGGTGGGGGGGGGGGCATATTTTTCAAAAGATAAAAGATACCGGGCAGGCTACTGCACCATCGAGGATTAGGGTGACAGAAATGAAGGTAAAGCACAGTTTACATAGTGAATCGCGACGAGGTGAAACAGTCACAGGTGTAGTTTGGGGTAAACTGGCACTTTCGTCCAGTTGCAGTGGTGCAAACTGGCAGGTTTCAGATCGGCAACATTTTATTGTAAGGGAGCAATAACAACAGTATGGCCTTAAATGAAGGAAAGAAGCATAGCCATTATCACATCAAATGATACAACAGCCATCGAGGTCTTGGAAAAAAACAGGAGATATTAATGAGAGTCCTCAACTCTTTGAGGTTTGCGGTTGGATATTTGGAATATTCAATGTGGTTCGGCATCTTCTTTGTTAATGAATGAGGCTGAAAGCTTATTAATAGTAAATACCAAATAACGTTCTATATGTCCGGGCAGAAAGATGGAACCTTCCAGCTCGCGGTGGATGTGGGGTGTGGCTCAGGACAGGGAACTGTGCTGCTGGCCAAACACTTCACCTCTGTGGTGGGGACGGACGGGAGCGCCGCCCAGCTGGAGCTGGCCTTGAAGCATAACAAAGAGGGCAACATCACGTACAGGTGAAATCGCACCACGAGAGACACAAGATATTTGTTTTGTTTTGTTTGTTTTTTTAAAAACTGTGTGTGAAGAACATGTTTCAGTTTGTCAACCTAATAAAAACAAGAAATCTCTATTCATGGATGGATTTCTTTAGCTTTCTCTCAATGGGATTTTATCCAATTGACATCCAACATGCATGTTGCTGGTGCCCCCTAGGAGGTGTCACGCTAATTCTCAGTTCTGGGGTCTCATTGTCACACAACTAGAAGTTCACTTATTCATATCAGAAACGTCATGATCTCTAAAACTCAATAAATGTGTTGGATTTGTTGAGAAAATTGTATCTTTTGCATTGGACTTTTCGGAAAGACCATGTGAGCAACCTGTTAGCCTGTTAGCTCGCAGGTGGCACTTCCACCCATTCATGAAGAAAAAGCAGTTCCTTTAGTAAAACAGCAGCAGGTCGTGTTCCATACAATTTGGTGAACATGAGCCAAAACTTTGACACCACATCAGTCCCAATGACCAGTGTGTCGTTAGTAATGAATGAATGGGAACATCAACATCAATGCTATCATCTTGTGTCATTCCCTCTACAGACAGAGCATTGCTGAGGAGCTGCCGTTTGCCGACAGCTCAGCGGACCTGGTGACCGCCATGTCTGCCTTCCAGTTATTTGACCGGCCACGCTTTCTCCAGGAGGCCCACAGAGTCCTGAAGCCGGGAGGCTGCTTGGCTCTGCTCTGCTTCTCCGTC